>NC_051386.1:59452929-59467929 GCF_015228065.2 Penaeus monodon | reverse complement strand
TTTTAATAATATATATAATATAATCTATATAATTATATATATAATATAGATAAGTAATATATTAATCAACATAATAAATAATAATATACTCTTATAAATATATATATATTATGTAATGTATATATATATCTATTAATTATATGATATAATAAGAGAGAGAGAGAAAGAGAGAAGAGATTTAAACTTGAGAGTGCTATATTGTTAAAATGATAGATATTATTATTGTCAATTTCATCGTCATCAATAACTACAAGTGATTTCGATGTAACAAAGCTATGTAAAAGTATAACCATCACGTGGAAAACAATGTATAGCTACCAAAGAGGCGTTTTATGAAGTTTTTAACAAATACAACAAGCATCGCCATGGACAATCTAAAAGATTTAATAATAAAAAGGCATGAAGTAAATCTATCAACAAGGTAAACTAAACACTCTCCTCTTAAACCAATAAACTTCTCTGTACACGTATAAGAAATCTTTGCAATCTCTATAAAAAAAGAAAAGAAAAGAAGAAGAAATTCAATAAACTTCTCTGTACACGTATAAGAAATCTTTGCAATCTCTTCTCTCATACTACAAGAAGAAACTTCACACGCATTTCTTCTTCTGCGTCTTCTTTCTCTCTCTCTCTCTCACTCTCACTCTCTCTCTCTCTCTCTCTCTCTCTCTCTCTCTCTCTCTCTCTCTCTCTCTCTTTCTTTTTTCTTCAACGAAGGCCGTTGGTGAGCCCCGTGGAACTTGGAAGCCCCGGGTGAAAAAGGAACTTTACAGCCCAGTCATGTCCCAGTTTCCTCCACAGTCACGTACGCCTCCTTTCGCCCCCGCTCACCCTACGAGGTTAACCATTACGTTAATCTAGACCAAAGGCCGAACGACTGGCAGGTATTTAGTTACTTTGGGAGGATGAATTACGGAAGCTGTAAAAAAAATATATATATAAATATATAAAAATAAATGAAATAGATAAATAAAATAAACTTTTTACAACCTCCAGCATGTCAAAGATTCGGTAGCCTTATTTAGGCTGAACAAAACCCGTGATTTAAGTTTGATGTATTGATTTCACAGGATAAAAAAAAAGAGTTTACACGAGTTTACGTATTTTCGTCACTGAACTTACCTACAGTATCGTATCATGTCAAGGTCTGACGTATATTGATGGTAAGTTAAAAATACGGAAAAAAACAAAGGTTATACGACACGTGTATTTGCGTAACGGAATTCCCCCTAATCTTCATATCATATTAATTTGACGTACTGATCGAACGGTAATTTAAATGAAAGACATAAAGACACACGATTAGCGTCTTTTCGCAATCGAACGGACCGTAATCCTTCATATCAGATTAGAAGCAAACACTTATAAAAGAAAGAAACTCTGATCACTAAACCGGCATTTCTCCGCGTCTTCCGTTCCTCAAGGCCAAATACAGAAAACGAAAAACCCGAGGGGAAGCTACTCAAATTTGATAATACACTTCAAATTCGTTTTATATGTGCCCAAAGAAAGAACCGAGGATATAAAATAATCAATATATTACATCTGCCGTGTCTGCATTTAAGAGATTTACATCGCTCTTTCCGCTGAATGGAAACTGTTTTAAAAAGAAAGGTTAAAGAAACCAGTCAATAAATGGAGGCCTTGACCATGGCCCACTTCACTCGCACGTAACACAACCCAGATACCGCTGCATTATGTAAGAAAGCAATATCTTTAATTAACTTCTCCTCTTATCAGTAAAATTACGTCTCGTTATGATTTCCTACTTAATGGTATCTGGATCGTTCCTAATAATGACTTTGTACATATGGTACGTTCGTACGGGTATCCTTCCCTACCTAATAATATTATATTTTAATAAATCAGTAATTATAATTGTTACGTTTTTTATCCTTTATAAAACGAAGTAAGCACACATATATATTATGTATAAAACAATATCATACATTATATATATATATATATATATATATATATATATATATATATATATATATATATATATTAATATATACATATATTTATATATCTACATATATATATATATATATATATATATATATATATATATATATATAATTAGAAAATGTTAAAGTTAGTTGCTTATCCACTGTTAACATGTTGGCGAAAGCAAGTCGTCGATAGCTTTCGTTCGAGCGTATCTGGAACGTTCTTGTTCGTTCTGAGAAACCACAAAGTTACTCTCTCTGACATTTATCAATAGTTGAACTCCCTTCTCTTGGCATTCTGTATTTGCGACAAGGCATGAAGTGCACACACACACACACACACACACACACACACACACACACACACACACACACACACACACACACACACACACACACACACACACACACACACACACACACATGCATTGATGTGTGTATACACACACACACACGCTGACGCAGGTAGCGTCCTAGAGAGCGAGGGATGACGAAGCGTGAGTCATATGCAAATCTACAAACAGACTTCTTACCAAAGAAACTTAATTTAAAGTTTAATGAACAAAAAAAAAAAAAAACAAGGAAAAATAAAATGAACAAAATATACATAAAATAGGCACAATCACGAGAAAATACGAATAGAAGACAAGAAAATAAGCAATGAGAGAGGCTTTGGAGACCCGCGATGGTCGGTGAAGGACAGACGTAAACATTGGGGTGGAACTCCTGAGGTGAAGAAAAGCAGGGAAGGAGCTTTTAAATAATGAAAGACGTAGGGGAAGAACGAGGAAAAATGGCTTAAAAAATAAAGGAAAGGAGATACGTGATAAAGAAAGGGAGGAAGAAAGAAATTAGAAAAAGGGAACAGAAGTTTTGTTAAAATGATGATGAAAGACAATACGGGAAAGTGACCGCGGACGAGAGCGAACACGAGAACAGACAAAGAGGAACATAATCTCCTGTAAATCACAAAGAGAGAGAGAAAGAGAGAGAGAGAGAGAGAGAGAGAGAGAGAGAGAGAGAGAGAGAGAGTGACAGAGACAGAAAGAGACAGAAACAGAAACAAACAAAATACACAATACCCCAAACGAGAAATACAGCAACGCCCTGAAACACAAGAAAAATACAACAACAAACGACAACAAAAAACGGAATCAAGACACGAAATTAATCACAAATCTTGCATCAGTTTCCTCGACCGTTTTCCGTGAAGTGACGACCTGTCACCTCTCTCACGGCGACGCATGGAAACTCGAGGGACATGTCGATAAGGAACATGCTAATGAGTCTGAGAGGGGAAACTCGCCCCTGTGGACATAGAATGATGGAAGAGGGATGATAGGAGAAGACTTAGGCGAAGGAGAGGAAGAGGAATGAGGGAGGTGAAGAAGAGAGATGAGGAGACGGGGAAAAAAGGTGGAAAATTTGGAAGAATTGAGAGAAATCTGGGGAGAAACTGATATCATTGTGGAAAAAAAATGGGTAAACAGGAAGTGATGAACAAACATAAAAGGGGAAAAAAGAGAGAAAAGCCGATAAGAAAGCAAGAAAGAAAGAAATATATGTCTGAAATGTCTCTAGGACAAAGAAGAAATAAAATAGAACATAAAAGGAAGGAACTACAATTAAAAAAAAAATGAAGGCAAGGGAAGCGAACACATACAAAAAGAAAAAAGAAAGGAGGAAGGGAAACAGAATAACCAATAAAACGACTAAAACGGAAAAAAAACGTAACAATAACAAAAACAACTCTACTAATAATTAAAATAACAGTAATTTGACAAATAACATAAAGAGCAGAAACACACACACATAAATAAAAAATAACAATTATAACAAATTGACACACAAAACACTTAATAATAACGAAGACAAAACAAAGAAAACGGGAAAGGTAAGGTAAACAGAGGAAAAATAAGATAAAAAGGAATGAAAGGAAACAGAATAAGTGAAAACTAAAAAAAAGGGAAAATAATGTATGTCCATTTAGAATTAACAAATAGAAAAAAAGAAAAGGAAAATAAGTAAAAAAAAATATATATGCTGAAAATAAACTGCGTCATCTCTGGTAGGCCTATATCTTCTAACACAACACCAATATTAACAAAATATTATGCTTTTCATAACGACACGTTCTTATTTCTCCCATTCTTGTTCGTTATTACAATGCCTCGTGTTTATCTCTCACTCTCTTATTACTATGATCATCATTATTATTCCTATTCCTGGATTTCTCAATTCAGCATAATCATCAAAAAAAAAAACTTTCGTAATAACGTTAAATCAACTTCAGCATCGATATAAGCATTTTTTTTTTTCAAAAGTGACATTACCAGTATTAATACCTAGTACATCGCGTGTCACGTCATCTCAGTTGTCAACAGTATTTTGCAAATAAAAAGAAAAGAAAAGAAAAGAAAAGAAAAGAAAAGAAAAGAAAAAGAAAGAAAACACACACACACACACACACACACACACACACACACACACACACACACACACACACACACACACACACACACACACACAAGAAATGATAAAAATGTGAAGGATGATAAACCAGGAAAGGAAGAGACGGAAATGGAGAGAGGGAGAGAAGAGAGGAAGGAAGGAAGGAAGGAAGGAAGGAAGCATGATAGGAAGGAAGGAAAGGAGAGAAAGGAGTGGGAGGAGAGGAGAGGGAGTGAGAGGAGGAGGAGTGAGGGGGAGTGAGAGAAGATGGAGCGAGGAGGGGAGATGGGAAGGGGAGTAAGGAAAAGCGAGGGAGAGAGGGCAAAGGAGAGTTCAGAAGGCACCCGGAAGAGCAACCCCCATTCCGGGGAAGGAAGGAGGGGAGAGAGAGACACAGGGGTTACCCACTTTTCCTTCACTGGGGCTTAACGGGGGAGAGAGGGGAAAGGGGAGGGAAGGGAAGGAGGGAAGGGAAGGGGGGGGGGGTGAGGGTGAGGGGGAAGGAGGCAGGCGAGGGCGCAAGATGAGGGGGAAGACGGGACGGAATTGGGGAAGTATGCGCGAGGGGAGAGAGTGAGGTAAAATATACTTCCGCGAAGGTAGGGAAGGGAGAGCCTCCATACACACATGCACACAAACACATAAATGCCCCGTACGCACACAAACACAAACACACACACACACACACACACACACACCTCTCTCTCTCTCTCTCTCTCTCTCTCTCTCTCTCTCTCTCTCCTCCTTCTCTTCTCTCTCTCTCTCTCTCTCCTCTCTCTCTCTCTCTCTCTCTCTCTCTCTCTCTCTCTCTCTCTCACACACAAACACAACACACACACACACACACACCCCTACCTCTCTCTCTCTCTCTCTCTCTCTCTTCTCCTCTCTCCCTCCGTCTCTCCCGCTCCCTCTCCCACTCTCTCTCTCTCTCTCTCTCTCTTTCTCTCCTCCCATCTCTCTCTCTCTCTCCCTCTCTTTCTCTCCCCCACCCTCTCTCTATCACACACACACACACACACACACGTACTCTCTCTCTCTCTATCACACACACACACACACACACACACACGTACTCTCTCTCTCTCTCTATCACACACACACACACACACACGTACTCTCTCTCTCTCTATCACACACACACACACACACACACACACGTACTCTCTCTCTCTCTCTCTATCACAAAACACACACACACACACGTACTCTCTCTCTCTCTCTATCACAAACACACACACACACACACGTACTCCCATCCCATCCCTTATCGACCCTCCCCTCATTAAAAACCTTTCCTCACTTCTCCTCTTAGTACTTACTTCCTCATAAAACACACTTCCTTAACCGCTTGACCAACACAGTCACGGAGACGAAATTAACCAACATAGAAACGGAGGAAATTAACCAACATAGAAGCAGGGGAAATTAACCAACACAGACACGGATACGAAATTCATGCCGCATGCCGTTTATCAACAACAGCATGGCCACACGGACACGCGGCATCCCCGACAACGGCATAGCGACAACAAAAACAAGCAGCAGCATCCTCGGCATAGCGTGGTGTCACCGATAACACCTGTCACCGCTTCGACGCCAGCTGCTGTTACTCCATTGTGCATTTGCATTTTATGAGAATGTTCTCGCCGAATTTGCACACATAAAAAAAAAGAAAAAAGAAAGAAAGAAAAAAAAATGTTAGCGAAAGCACAATTAAAACAACTTCGCTAGCTTCTGCTTGCTCGTAGGTCTTCCTGCCTGACGACACCACAAGTAGCCTTAGGACGCCATCTAGGAGAGCATTGTATACGGAGGGTGAAACAGGACACCGATCTGGGGAGGATGATAGGCCGTGGGAACGCCTCATTCTCAATCTCATTCTCATTCTCTCTCTCTCTCTCTCTCTCTCTCTCTCTCGCTCTCTCTCTCTCTCTCTCTCTCTCTCTTTATTTCTTTCTCTGTCTCAGTATCTTTGTCGGTCTGTCTGTCTGTCTGTCTGTCTCTCTCTCTCTCTCTCTTTCCCCCCCATCCCTCTCTCCCTCTCCTCTCTCTCTCTCTCTCCCCCTCTCCTCTCCTCTCTCTCCTCTCCTCTTCTCTCTCTCCCTCCTCTCTCTCTCTCTCTCTCTCTCTCCTCTCCCTCCTCCCTCTCTCTCTCCCCCATCCCTCTCTCTCTCCCTCCCTCCCTCCCCCACCCCCCTCTCTCTCTCCCCCATCCCTCTCTCTCCCCCATCACTCTCTCTCCATCATCCCTCTCTCCCCCTCTCTCTCCCTCTCCCTCTCCATCTCTCCCTTTCTCTCAGGCGAGATGGCGAGCCTGACTGATACCACTCGCACGTAGGTCGGTCCCCACGCTTGTATGTTGTTCAAACGCATATGAAAGCATGTACGTGCAAAATATCACCGTGTAGTTGCTTAAATTAATATCTCTCCTTCCCTCTCTCTCTCTCTCTGTCTCTCTCTCTCCCTCTGTCTCTGTCTCTGTCTCTCTCTCTTTCTGTGTGTGTGTGTGTGTGTGTGTGTGTGTGTGTGTGTGTGTGTGTGTGTGTGTGTGTGTGTGTGTGTGTGTGTGTGTGTGTGTGTATGTATGTGTGTGTGTGTGAATCTTTCTCTCTCTCTCTCTCTCTCTCTCAACACCCTCCCACACACACACAAACAAAAATACACAGACAATTACACACGCACAGATAAATATTCACAAACACGCACAAACATACACACCCACAACTCCCTCCTCCCTTCCTTCCTTCCCCTCACACCCCATCCCCTTTCCTCCCTTTCCTCCCACTCAAGAATCCTCCCTCGCCTCTCCCTCCTCCAAAACACGTTAGTACTCCCTCATAAAACTCACGCACATCCTCATAACACAGAGGTTGGACGGCACGCATACTTTACATACGTTTCCGGTGTTTTTACTTTCCACAAACGAAGATGTTGCGGCGATGCTGCAGACCACGAGGCGAGTCCGTTAAGGTTTGTGTGTGGAGTTGAAAGGAGGAGGAGGAGGTGGAGGTGGAGGAGGTGGAGGAAGAGGAGGTGAGGAAAGGAGGTGGAGGTGGAGGAGGTGGAGGAAGAGGAGGTGGAGGAGGAGGAGGAGGAGGAGGAGGAGGAGGAGGAGGAGAGGGGGCAGGAGGCGGAGGAGGAGGAGGAAGAGGAAGGGGAGGAGGTGGTAGAGGAGGTGGAGGAGCGAGGAGGTGGAGGAGTAGGAGGTGAAGAAAGAGGAGGAGGAGGAGGAGGATGTGGAGGAAAAGGAGGAGGAGGAGAGGGGGCAAGAGAAGAGGAAGAAGGATAAGAAGGAAGAGAAGAAAAAAAGAGAGAGAGACGGAGAGGCAAAAAGAAAAAGAAAGAAAGAAACAAATAAGATTAAACACGAGAAAAAGAAAAAATAACTAAGGATAAGAAAGATAACAAGAGAGAGGTGGTGAAGAAAGTGAAGAATAATCAGAAAGAGACGAACTAAAGTCACCGTAATGAGACTCACTGACAGAAAGAAATGTGTTAATCCCACAAAGCGAAAACAGGATCCCAGGTTGTTATTTTCCTCGTTACATGTTAAAACGCTCATTAACATGTTTAAAAAAAACCGTATTTCATAATTCGTATCGTTATAAGTGCCAATCAAAGGTAATGCTGTTTAAGCCTGTATGTTTACAACTATAAATGTACATCTCTGCAATTTTTCCAAAATCTTTGAATGTGTAAGACATATTGAAATATATATAAAGAAGCGGTATATAAACAAGAGTTGAAAATAGTAACAAAAAAGTCTTTTTTTATGAAATTAACATTCTTTCTGAGAATGGGTAACGTGACCAAAAATGCTTCGTTAAGTCGCCATGACAGAACCTGCACAACGTGTCCATTCATTTTCCTCCTAACATTATTCAAAACTACAAAATATTCCTCACTTAAAATTACACTGAAGGATATATTATTAGTGTTTTCCTATTATTTGTCTTTCCATAATAACTTCAAATATCATCTTCGTTGGTACTGAAATCCATGATGATCTTCATTACATTTCCATAGCATTACTGCTACCTTGTTTTGCAATAACAGCCTGTCTCTCATGATTTAACTCTAATAATACTATTATGCATTTCCCCGTGTCTATTTTCATTATTCCAACGTCATTAAAAAACGTCATTATCAAAATTGCTATAATTACCATTATTGAGTTTTCATTTTCCTTGTTATTCCTGTGAAATATATTTTTTTTATAATCTCTCTGTGCATATAATCATGCATATCATCCTAACCATCATAACATCACAAGTTGTTCCCTTATAATCATAACAATAACGATCATAACTGAAAACAAACACTTCTATCCCCAGTCATGAACACCAACTATATCATCACTGTTACATCAACAAACCTCTGCCATGCTCAGTATCAGAAATACTGTCAGTTCTACAAGGAAATCACAGCGACTGTCATGTTATATGTTGACATGTCCTTGCACCAAACTTTCCCGCTGGCACAATGCACACTGCAACAGAATAACGAGTGACAACTGGGTGACCATAAAATTAAGAGCAATGGTTTCTCTTCCTTGTTATCAGATTACGTAATAGCCATTATTAAACTTCTCCATATGGACCGTAAGTCATATTATCAACACTTATATCTCTCCATAAATCCCCTCCATTGGATCATTATAACGGGGGGAGGGGTAGGAGGGGGGAAGTGAAGTCTTGAAGGTCGTATGTGTATCACAAGTTCTAGCAAGGTGTTTACATGAGCAAGCTTCGCAAAGATATACACTCTCGGGAAAGGTGTGCCGTCTTTAATAGCTTGTTAATACAGTTTAAAGTCAAGGTTTGGTTTTAACTTGATGTTAGAAAATGTCTATTTTCGTAGGGCATTTTGAGTAATAATGTGCTATAGCTGTTTCACTGTAACATAAAGTAAAATACTCAGCAATATATTTCGGTGCTTTGTTGGTAAGCGAACATGGTAGCACGCATGTTTCCCCGTTGTTGTTGTTATTTTCTCTTTCGTGGATTCCTTGGATTCGCATTTCATATAGATATATTTTTTTCTTAATCTGTCACTTACTGGAGTTACTTATTTCCTTCTTTCCCTCCTTCCTACAAAAATAACATCACAACGCTTCTCCCCATCACTCTCACCACACAACACACACCATCACGGCCACATCACAACGCTGGTGTGGCAACGAGTCTCTTGCCAGTCACCACTCCGTCGTGTCATCGCGGGAGGCTCTACAAAGACTGCTGCTGCTGCTCCCGGACCCAACGTTACAGTCTGGGTCCTGCCGCCTCACTGCTGCTGCTTCTACTGCTAGTGCCACGCGACCCTCCCCGCTCTCGCCCCTCCCCCTTCTCTCCTTGCTGGTGCCTGCTTAACCTGTTGGGCCTTCAGCGGGCACTTCGGTTTTACTATCGGTTCGGCTGCGACACTGTTTACCTAACTCCGTGTTTGGTTTGCTGTTTTAGCCTTGTTTGTATCCTTAGCTCGCCATGTTTACTGCGCAGGGATTTTAACTTACCTTGATATACAGTTCATTATGATTCACCCTTACGTCTCTCATCTCTGAGATGTGATTCACTGATAAATCCGATTACATATTCTCGTCACGTTTCCATTTTCTAGGATGTTTAGTCTTCTGATAGAACATCTCATCAATATCAGCCACTATTTTCGTCCTCATTTTAGCATTCGCATGTGGAACGCATCACGACCGTTTCACTGTTATCTCGAGTGACAATTCTTTATACGCTGTACTAACGTCGTATTATCTAACAGTGAGCTAATACTTTTTTCTCTCTTTTTTGCAGCCATGATTCGGTGCCATACTATACGACCTTCTTATCACGGTGCCAACTTCCACCACTTTCCCCTTGTTTACGTCCGTATCCTTTCTTGGCACTGTGCTTCCCTCAATACATCTTATTTATGGCACTATTTGCTTTTACTCTTTTGATGAACTTCGAAAACCCATCTCTCATCGTAACAACACAAACGCCCTTGATATATAACTATTATTTAATGCTAAGACGATCGACTTTATATTCACTTTCCTTTCAACCTCCATTTTATAATTTCATTCGTACGCGCGTTACTACGCTACCTTGACTCCCCAACGGTTTCTCGATTTTTCTTTCTTTTTTTTTCGCCGTTGTTCGTCGCCTCCATCGCCTCCTATACACATACCCCAGAAACCCAGCTATTCCTCCGCTATCGCCTTAAGCCAGCGCTGCATTTCTACAACGCATTTTCTTCGTCGTTTGTTAATCCACCCGCAAAGTTTTCCGTGTTAGCGCCACCTGCCTGACAATCCCCTTCCCTGCACCAGTTGACGCTGCACTTAACCCCGTAAAGTGAGCCGCGCTCTGATGTACAGGTTAACAAAAGAGGTAAATATAACATCAGGGCTGCATAATAGCGAGGTTTTAACTGCATCTCAAGGCTGGCCCCCACTTCGCCGTCCTTACCGCCGGTTGCTCAGCGCTGGCCAGGGCTCCCTCGGGGTTGGGGGAGCTTTGTGAGGGACGCGGGGGTTCCATAGAGCTTTGCTGCATTGTTGGCTTTATTCATGTTCTCTCTTTTCCTCGTTCTTACTTTTTTTTCTTTCTTTTTCTCTTCATCTTTATCTTTTTTACATATATCTTGCTATCTCTTTCTGTCTCTATTTTTATCTCTTTTTTTCTTTTTTTTTTTATATCTTGCTATCCCTCTCTCTCTCTCTCTCTCTCTCTCTCTCTCTCTCTCTCTCTCTCTCTCTCTCTCTCTCTCTCTCTCTCTCTCTCTCTCTCTCTCTCTCTCCCTCTCTCCCTCCTTCTCTCCCTCTCCTCTCCTTCCTCCCTCCTCCTCCCTTCCTCCCTTCTCTCCTCCTTCTCTCTCTCTCTCTCTCTCTCTCTCTCTCTCTCTCTCTCTCTCTCTCTCTCTCTCATTCTTTCCATCTTTCACCTCTCGGCCTCTTTCCATCCTATTCCCTATCTCTTCCTCCCCTTCACTTCCTCATTCCCTCTCCCCCTACCCTATCGCTCTACCCTCTCTCCCTCCCTCCCTCCTTACCCTACTTCTCTCACTCACCCTTCTCTCTATCTCCCTCCTTCCTTCTGGCTTACATCCGTGTCTCCGTCCACCGATTTGTCCCTTCTTCATCACATTAATTTACATTTCACTACTTTCAAACATTCTTGCTCCACGCGCCGCTCTCCTTGCAACCCAACACCTGAGTCTCTTCACCCACGAGCTTGCCAGACGCCCCTCAGACACAAGGGTACACGAGCGGGTGCCAAACGCCGCTCCTGTGATCAGTTTGGTGTCACATTAGCGTAAAAATAAATAAGTGGGCAGCAAGCGCATTACGGGAATTGAGTTGAATTTAGCAAGATTTGCTTTTTAGGTGTTTTTGTTGTTGTTTTTATTCTTTTTTTCTTGTGTTAGACGCCTCGAACGATATTCGGGAGACTCAAATGGGCCTCCTTTTGCCAGGGGTATTCGTCCCACCTCGTTACAACAACATCGGGAGCGAGCTGTGACCTCGCTATAGTGTCAAACAGGTACGACTCGCGAAATACTTGCACTGAGGGAGAGAAACGTGAATGAAATTCTCAGAACTATTCGTAGCGAAGACTCCAGTAGAGACGTCACACATGGCTTGACAGTATCTGATAAATGTGTTCAATTAAAATGACGTGTGTGATGCACGCGCCTCGTTTAATGGCAAAGAACAACGCACCTGCGCCACACTGCAGAGATACTGGTGAAGAGGAGTACGCTATTTACCCAAGACGGCGTACTTAAGCACTCGAGAGGGAAGGAGGAGAAGAAGCACTTGTTTCGGAATCTTAAATTAGCTGAAGGAAGGAATGTGAGTCTCGCAAACACATTCCTTTCGCGGCGTGTGTGGCGGGGCCTGCCTCCCCCTCCCTGGGACGCGGCGGCGGCGGTAGACAGATGACCTCAGACATGCGCTTCTGCTTCAGGTGAACGCGTGAAGAAAGGGGCCTCGCGGAATCGAAGGCAAATGCGCTCAAGCACTTGGGGATAGTCAAGTACACGTAAGGGTACTCACGCGCAAGCAAACAAATACACGCACTCTCACACGCAGATGCACACACGCTCGCTCGCACGAACACATACACGCGCTCACACGTACACACACATGCACGCAGGTGTAAATACACACACACACACACACACACACACACACACACACACACACACACACACACCCACACACACACACACACACACACACACACACACGCACACGCACACACACACCGAGACAGAAAAAGAATCAGAGACAGACAGACAACCAGCTAGGCAGCTCACACCTCCTGCATCTTAAGAAGTCACACCGACCCTTACTTCTAAAAAAAACAACAACAACAGCAACAACAAAATGTCCTTCTACCTTCGCAGCTTTTCCTACGCCCCCCCCCCCCAGAGTGCCAGTGAAGGGATGCCACTCCCCCTCACCCCCTTCCTCCTCCTCCTCCCCTCCTCCTCCTCCTCCCTTCCACTCTCCTTCCTCCCCCCTCTTCCTTCTCCTCACCTCGTCACCCTCCCCCCTTTCCTCCTTCTTCCTCTTCCTCCTCCTCCTCCTTCCCCTTCTTCTTCCCTTTCTTCCTCCTCCTCCTCTCCTCCCCCATCTTCCTCCCCTTCTTCTTCCTCCTCTTCCTCCTCCTCCTCCCTCCCTCCCTCTTCTCTCCCCTTCCCTCTTCCTCCTCCTCCTCCTCCTCCTCCCCATCTTCCTCAAAGTCATAAGCGTCCCTCAACTCACGGGACAATATCGCGCGAAGGAAATTTCTCAAAAAAAAGAGAGAAAAAAAAACACACACTCTTTCACGACTTCTGATGTGTTCGGATTTCCTGTCTTCGGCGAAATATTTTTGGTTTTCCGATAAACTCGAAAGAAATTCGAGTGTGTTTGGTTACTGTTTTCGTCTTTCATATATATATATATATATATATATATATATATATATATATATATATATATATATATATATATATATATATATATATATATATATATATATATATATATATATTATGTTTTTTTTTTTTTTTTTTTTTTTTTTTTTTTTTTTTTTTTTTTTTTAAGTCTGCGCATCTGTGATAAAGAAAATAAAAACTTCTACTGAAGATGAGCTAAAAATGAAATAAATAAAGTGAAGCAAGAAATGAAACGAGTGTATGAAAAAGAAACAGGGAATGAGATAAAGGAAGGAGGTAGAAAGCAAAGAAAATAATAACATGCCTTTATTTCTCAAAGTAGAGAATAAACACAAACAAATAAACACAGATGCAATGAGAAACGAAAAACAAAATAAAATCGATCACATAACGAGATCTTCAGGAGATCGAAATAGACTAAAAAAAAAACGAACGAAATTAAACGAAAAAAAAGAGAAAAAAAAAGTAACGAGAAGAATCGATTTTTTTTTTTTTTTTTTTTTTTTTTTACAGATAAAGTTGAAGATAAAAATCCTTTTAGATAATTCTCCACATCTCAAGATAATCGAAGTAATACCTTTTCTTTCTCTCTTCCTTTCTTTTCTTTTATTTTTTGTCGATAAAGTTACAAGATAAAAAAAAAAATCCAAAAATTTATTCCCATACAAAAAAAAAAAACTTTAGAAAAAAATCCAAAAATTTTATTCCCATACAAAAAAAAATCCTTTAGAAAAAAATCCAAAAATTTATTCCCATAGATATATACCCTACGTCACACTGCGTCAAGTGATGCTCCTTTGTCCGCTCTCTCTCCTCTCCTCTCTCCACACTACGCATGTCGTTCGCGCTTTGTTTCATCCACGCTTCGCTAGGCCGTCACGCCGTCAATCCCACATGCGCTAAGATGCTATAGTTTCGCTCATATTTATGAGTGAGATGTGTGACGAATGATGCTGTGTGCTGGCCGGGTTTCTTGGTCTGTTTATCGGTCTGTTTTTTTTTTTTCTTTCTCTCTCTCTGTCTGTCTTTGTCTCTGTCTCTCTCTCTCTCTCTCTCTCTCTCTCTCTCTCTCTCTCTCTCTCTCTCTCTCTCTCTCTCTCTCTCTCTCCCGCCCTCTCTCCCTCCCTCCCTCCCTCCCTCTCTCCCTCTCTCCCTCCCTCACCTCCCTCCCTCCCTCCCTCCCTCTCCCTCCCTCACTTCCCTCCCTCTCTCCCTCCTTCCTTCCCTCACCTCCATTCCCCCATTTCTTTCCACCCTTTTCCCCTCGTCGGCCATTTGCCTGCGAGTCCTTCACAGACCCAGACTCTCTCCCTAATCGAACGAATCCAATTCCTAATCCTTCCTAGTGGTTGCGTCTCCTTCAAGAGCCACTGTAGGATATGCGAAGGATATGTGAAGGATATGCGGAGGATATGTGAAGGAGACGCGAAGGATATATGAAGGATATGCGAAGGATATGCGAAGGATATGCGAAGGATATGCGAAGGAGACGCGAAGGATATGTGAAGGATATGCGAAGGAGACGCGAAGGATATGCGCTAATCCCAAGCGGGTTACGGTTTTCCACTGATTCGCTTGGATAGATGTTATTCTTTTCTTTCTTTCTATTTTCTTTTTCTCATTAACTGTTGTTTCTCGTTATTATCATCCTCGTTAT
>NC_051386.1:59442929-59445429 GCF_015228065.2 Penaeus monodon | reverse complement strand
GCTTCCCCGTGCTCTGCCGCTGCGTCTTGGTGAGGGCGGGGATGCGGCGAAGGCGGCAAAGGCGGCTGCTCACGCGAGGCTATGGTCGGAGTCGTGAGGAAGAAGTTTATGGCGAACGCGAGCACAAATAAATGAATGTGTATATGTATGTATATGCTTACATATGTGTATGTATATATTTATATATATATATATATATATATATATATATATATATATATATAAATAAATATCTATCTATCTATCTATCTATCTATTTATCTACCCATATATATGTATATATGCATATATATATATATAGTAATATATAAATAGATATATAAATAGAGAGACAGATAGATAAATATATAAATATGAATATATATATATATATATATATATATATATGATATATATATATATATGTATATTTATATGACACACAACACACACACACACACACACACAGACAGACACACACACACACACACACACACACACACATATATATATATATATATATATATATATATATATATATATATATATATATATATATATATATATATAGATAATAGATAGATAGATAGATAGATAGATAGATAGATAGATAGATAGATAGTATAGATGGATAGATAGATTTATAAATAGACAGATAGATAGATTTATATATATATATATATATATATATATATATATATATATATATATGTGTGTGTGTGTGTGTGTGTGTGTGTGTGTGTGTGTGTGTGTGTGTGTGTGTGTGTGTGTGTGTGTGTGTGTGTGTGTGTATGATACATAAATAGATAGATAGATTTATAGATTTATAAACAGATAGATATATAGATTGATAGATAGATATATATACTTATATATATAAAAATAGATAGATAGATAGATAGATATAGATAGATATAGATATATGGATAGATAGATAGATAGATAGATATACTTATATATATATATATATATATATATATATATATTCGCGCGCGTGTGAGTGTATGCATATATAACGTATGTTGGTCTGTTAGCATTTTCATATAAGAAAACAAGTAGAAGAATTGGAAGACTAAGAAAAGGAAGACGAAGAGCGAGAAGAAATAGAAGAAGAACAAGAAGAGGACAAAAAATAGACAAAAAGGAATGTGAAGAAAAGAAAGAAATTGGACAAGTCTCATTCGACTCGCAGACATAACATAATAATTACCTTATATGCATATTCCACACTGGTATAAAGTATCCGACTACTGCAAACAAGGTCACTCTGGATATGAGATATGAAGCCAGATAGTTAATTTCAAAGGCTGGTATTTTCTTGACATGAAAAACTGAATTCGATATTTTTTTATTATTTTTTTATGGATGACTTGCGGCTGTGGACATAATTTGGCGTTTTGTTTTCGTTGACAGTAATATAATTTTACTAATGGTCTCGTCTGAATATTATGATTACATTCGGAAGACGATGAAAAAAAGAGAGAAAAAAATATATATATACTAAAAAGTGATATGCCAGATCATTTTTTCCCCCCAACCTGAGTTCACAGTTATCATAAATATTTATATATCGCTAACGTCGCGGTAGTTCAGGCCTATTTAAGATTCAAATGAAGTCCATTACCAAGACAGACATTTCTAATCGACGCTATGCATGTTCTGCCTCGGTCTGTTGGCGTCCAGGTGTGTTCCTCGCACCTGACATCACGACACAGTTACTTCTCAGTCGAGGCCAACACACTCGAAATGGGCCCACGTCTTGGCCGTCCATTGCAATAATGTTGCTCCTACAATTTCACTTGTTGCAACCGTATCACCAACCCGAGAGTCCATTCAACCTGCAGATCGAGACGATCGCACGGCCCACTAGTTTCCAAGCAAGGACTTGCTTCCTCGGAATGCCCTTACGTCACCTTAGATAACATTTAAAAAAAAATATATCAAAAGAAATCTGAATAATTTTCGCGAGTTGCCATCGAGTTTCACATCGCGGGATAACAGAAACACTCAGGAGCCGCGCCGAGGGTAGCGCTGTGCAGGCAGGCGAGGGCCCCGCGGCTGTCGCCTCTGCATCCCGTGCGAACTTCGATCCCAGGAGCCGCTCACTTCCGTTTTCTCTTTTCGCAATGTTTACGCTACATAGAAAACGGAGAGTTAATGAGCCTCGCGGGTCCAGACCGCCGATGTGGGGGAAAGAAAAAAAAAAGAGGGTGTCCAAGAGGAGAGAGGAAGGGAGGGAAGGTGAGAAAGAGAGAGAGAGACAGAAAGGAAGGAAGGAAGGAAGGAAGGAATGAAAGAGAGAGAAAGAGAGAGAGAGAGAGAGAGAGAGAGAGGAGAGAGAGAGAGAGAGAGAGAGAGAGAGAGAGAGAGAGAGAAGAGAGAGAGAGAGAGAGAGAGAGAGAGAGAGAGACAGTGACAGAGACGGAGACAGACAAACAGACAGAGACAGACAAACGGACAGACAGACACACAAAAATTAAAAAGAAAAAACACGAAACAAAAAAAAGAAAAGAAAAGAGAA
>NC_051386.1:59425429-59427929 GCF_015228065.2 Penaeus monodon | reverse complement strand
GTGTGTGTGTGTGTGTGTGTGTGTGTGTGTGTGTGTGCGTGCACAGAGAGAGAGAGAGAGAGAGAGAGAGAGAGAGAGGAAGGGATAGAGAAAAAGAGAGGGGAGGGAGAAAGAGAGAAAGTGAGGTAGAGAGAGAGAGAGAAAGAAAGAGAGAGAGGGGTAGATAGAGAGAGGGAGGGAGGGAGAAGAGTAAGAGAGAGAGAGAGAGAGAGAGAGAGAGACAGAGAGACAGAGAGAGAGATGCACCATTCCAACGCAGGACGTAGGTTTCACCCAATCTTTTCCAGACAACGCGATCTCGCCCTCTCCTTTTGATCCTGCCCCCCCCACCCCGAATTTCGTTCCTGCATGCCGCCATCTTGTCCACGATCCTGCCCTTGCTTCTCCGTCATATCTATCCAATCTCGTACCTTCTCTATCCACCTGTCATCCTATCTCCTACACATATGACTTTCCCCCCCACCCCCACCCCACCCCCGCCATTACACCTTTAATATCCTAATATATATCTCTTTCATTAATCCAAGGAACCCTCATCACATCCTTTAACCTAATTCCTAGAATCAGCCTTAAAAATCCTCTCTTGAGTATTTTACCCGATTTTTCTTTTCCTTTAAGTAATTTGGTCGCACAAGCTGATGATTTTTTTTTTTCCTTTTAAATATAAATATCAAAGAATCTCGCAATATGTTGTTACGTGATACGCAGCCCCTTGTCAGCTTCACAGTGTGTGCCTGTTTGTATGGGTTGTTGTATAGTATATATGCTTACCTTGATTACCTTAAAAAAAAAGTAAAAAAAAAAAAAAAGTACCACCGGCACTCTCCGTGGAAAGGAACTGGGGACCCTACCACGTACTCACTCCAAGAGCATCACAACATGAAAAACTACAATTAAGTATCATGCTGTGACCACGGCGGCTCAGACATGAACCTACCGTTAAAAGAAGAAGAATGCTTACCTACTATAACAGATGCTTCGCTTTTTTTTCACTTGTAGGCCTATCTGAGACTCGACTTTCTCTTTTGAAATTCGTTTGTTAATTGCTGCGGTTCAA
Organism: Penaeus monodon; assembly: GCF_015228065.2. NCBI lineage: Eukaryota > Metazoa > Arthropoda > Malacostraca > Decapoda > Penaeidae > Penaeus > Penaeus monodon. The sequence continues at coordinate 59,426,872 of NC_051386.1, read as the reverse complement.
GTGCTGATTCGCCGGAGAGGATTGTATCTATCGCGGAATTTTGCATAATGAGGCACCGTTCATTTCCAACGATTTTCGGATTTTCATTTTTTTTTGCGAGGAGCTCTTTGCTCGCTTGCATATATATACATTATATACACACATTGTGTATGTATATACAGACGCATACGCACACACACACACACACACGCACACACACGCACACACACACACACACACACACACACACACACACACATATATATATATATATATATATATATATATATATATATATATATATATATATATATATATGTATATATATATATATATATATATGTATGTATATATATATATATATATATATATATATATACATATATATATATATACATATATATATACATCTTCTTTTAACGGTAGGTTCATGTCTGAGCCGCCGTGGTCACAGCATGATACTTAATTGTAGTTTTCATGTTGTAATGGTCTTGGAGTGAGTACGTGGTAGGGTCCCCAGTTCCTTTCCACGGAGAGTGCCGGTGTTACCTTTTTAGGTAATCATTCTCTCTATTTTATCCGGGCTTGGGACCAGCACTGACTTTTAGGCTGGTTTGGCCACCCAGTGGCTGGGTAGGCAATCGAGGTGAAGTTCCTTGCCCAAGGGAACAACGCGCCGGCCGGTGACTCGAACCCTCGAACTCAAATTGCCGTCGTGGCAGTCTTGAGTCCGACGCTCTAACCATTCGGCTACCGCGGCCTTGGCGATCATGGGCTTCCATGATTTTTTCTTGGCAATTTAGAGGGTGGTTTGCCATTGCCTTCCGCCCGGTGTTTTTATCGAGTCACCATCTCTATTTACCCGGCACTGACTTGGGCTGGCTTGGCCACCCAGTGGCTAGGCAGGCAATCGAGGTGAAGTTCCTTGCCGAAGGGAAACAACGCGCCGGCCGGTGACTCGAACCCTCGAACTCAGATTACCGTCGTGACAGTCTTGAGTCCGACGCTCTAACCATTCGGCCACCGCGTCCCCATATATATATATATATATATATATATATATATATATATATATATATGTATATACATATATATATATAAATAAATATATATATATATATATATATTTATTTATATATATATGTATATACATACATACATACATATATATATATATATATATATATATATATATATATATATATATATATATATATATATATATATATGTGTGTGTGTGTGTGTGTGCGCGCGCGCGTGAGCGTGTGTGTGCGATGCGTGTGAGCGATGTGTGTGCGTGTGTGTATGTGCGTGTGTGTTTGTGCGTATGTATGTATGTGCGTGTGTGTGCGTGTCCGCGTGCGTATGCGCGCGCGCGTGTGTGTGTGTGTGTGTGTGTGTGTGTGTGTGTGTGTGTGTGTGTGTGTGTGTGTGTGTGTGTTCATGCGTAAGCTTGAGTGTGTC
>NC_051386.1:59402929-59410429 GCF_015228065.2 Penaeus monodon | reverse complement strand
AAACATAGGGGATAAAGAAAGTCTTATGCATTGTTGATGTGCGAGTTATCTATTTCTACAGCGAGTTATCTATTTCTAAAGCGAGTTATCTATTTCTAAAGCGAGTTATCTATTTCTACCGAATGAATTAAGGAGGCATTGTTTCTTATATTAGTCAGTGCTTTGTTCCTTTTAAATCCCTTTGCTACTAAGACGAGTCACTTAAGATAAAGGCGAATAAAATGAGTAAATAGAAAATGAATAACACAAGACAGGTTTTTTTCCCGGGTCCCTAGAATACACCTAATACAAGAAAAAAAGATGATGATAACAGATAAGTATATATGAATAAAACAATAAACTTCCCCGTGCTGATGACAAGACAGAAAACCACCCACAACATCAATCCTAATTTACATATATTCCACCCCCCCCCCCTGTTATAACTACCATCATCGACCGAGCCTTCACGATCCCCCTTCAGGTTGTGGAGAGACACATCACACTCAACAAGAGCTGGAAGGGCAGCGACCACGCGTGTTCCCTCGAGCCCCACGAACTGAGGGAACTCGTGGAGGCCGTGAGGAGCGTGGAGGCCGCCCTCGGGAGTCCCCTCAAGGCTTTCCAGCCATCGGAGGAACCCTGCTTCTTGAAGGTTAGTAGGGGATGGCGGGTCGGGATAGAGGGGAGAGGTCAGGGAGGGAGGGGAGGGCGTCTAGGAGGAGAAGAGGGGTCAGGGAGGGAGTGGAGGGCGTCTGAGAGGGGGAGAGTGGTTCAGGGAGGGAGTGGAGGGCGTCTAGGAGGAGAAGAGGGGTCAGGGAGGGAGTGGAGGGCGTCTGAGAGGAGAAGAGGGGTCAGGGAGGGAGTGGAGGGCGTCTGAGAGGAGAAGAGTGGGTCAGGGAGGGAGGGGAGGACTTCTAAGAGGGGAAGAGGGTTCATGTGAAGATTTAATGGTGGTGTTTAAGTGGTCAGAAGTACGGAGGGGACTACATGAGGCTTAATTTAGGGTTAATCGAAAGTATTTCGCTGACAAAGGAGCCTCCTGTATGGTTTTCCACTGGTGAGGAGGGGAATATGTAATGTAATTCATTTTGGGATTAATTCAGTGCATTTTGCCGACCAAAAACTATAAACTGAATTATACCAAAGAGGAAAAATCTATGGAATATGACTGAAGGAAAACATTTCGTGGACTGAACGGTTTTCTTTATGGTTTTGTACCGAAGAGGCGAATAATTTTTTTTCTACTTATATTTTGTTACTTAATCAAATATCTAGACAAGTAATAAGTTTTATCTACAGTGTCAGTGGGAAATATTCTGAAATACGTGGATCATACTTCGAGTGATTACTATAGAATCTCTTAAAACTTTAAAGAATTTATCTCTTCACTCTTAGTTTATCTATTTTTGTTTATTTGTTTTTTTTTGTAAAGCTTTAAAGACTTAAATTGTCCTTGTTAGTAGATGCGTATGATGAGGGTTAGTTTTCCTAGATATTTTGATTCTGATTCACGATGAAATAACATACGTAATTCTTCAGCGAATTTATCCTGATTTATTCGTATGTGATTTTTTTTCCTTTGTGAGACATTAATGTAAGACGGATGATTGGTAGAGAAAGAATAGATATACTCTATTTTTTTAGAACATTGCTTTTATTTTGTTTTCATTCTTTCTTCTATAGGCACAGATATGTTCGTAATATTATTCTGAATCATAGAGACGAGTTAGGTATCACAGTCGTTACCATCCATTCGCTTCATCAGTCTCATCCTCTTTCGATCTGCCCCCTCTTTCATCCTCTCATCCTCTCCCCCTCCCCCCCTCCTGCAGCTCGGGAAAGACGGTAGTGGCCGGCCGGAACCTGAAGGCGGGGGAGACGCTGCGGGAGGAGGACGTCGTGGCGAAGGTGGCCGAGCCGCGCGGCCTCCCTGCGACCCGTCTGGACGAGCTGGTGGGCGGGTGCCTCAACCGCGACGTGGAGGCGGACGAGAGCATCCTGGAGGAGGACGTCTTGTGAGGCGAGGAGGGCTGGGTGCGCCTGGAGCGAGGGTGTCGTCGGAGGCCTAGGCACTGAGGGATTTACTTCAGAGGATTTCTTATCTCTGGCGTCGGAGAGTTCGTTGTGAAGATAAAGGGAATAACAGAGGCGGTCGTGGACAGTGAATTTCGTCGGCGGAAGTAAGCCTGGCAGCGTCGTCTAAGCCGTTACGTGATTCCTAACCCGTATCCTCATTGTACTCGTGCAATGTAAAGTAGGCGAGTCGATTAAGGAATCGGCGAAGTACGTTTCGATTGGCCTTTTAAGTGTTAAGTCGTCCCTATGAATTTACAAGTTTTAAATAATTTAAGCGTCTTTTATACTCATTTACATCTCATATATATTAATGATTTATGTATTCGTGATCGATATAAAGTTATGCCGTTTCTGTATGACGGGAATGGTGAGTGTGTAGGTTGGCACACACGTTACGCCGTTTAAGTGTAAATCCTGGAGATAATTTTCTGATCAGTAGCGTTTCCTAAGTCACTCGAATGAGCAGAATACAATTTGCGGCAGTCAGTGCACCTATCAGCCTATTTTAAGTATTCTGACGTCACTAGAACCTGGGGGATTATTACGACAACGACTGTCTCAGGAATTTCCAAGACCTTTTTCGGCATTTTAAACGTTACCTTGTTTTCATATCACCGTGGCGTTAGGTGACTGGTGTTCGGTGGCCTCTTCACATCGTAAATGCTATGTTATTGCATTGTGCTGCTGGAGTGTCTACGTTTCTCCAAAGGCAAGACGGATATGATACGATTTAGCGACACTACAGCGTTTCCGTCTGAGTGCTAGGCGATGCATTTTGGCAGTGATGCAACACCCAGAGTTCAAATGTATGTGTCTCATTTTGCGGAAGCCACTAGACGTATTTCAAAATGCCCGCCGACCAACGCATTATCTCACCAGTGCAGGATTATCTACCAAGCCTGGTGGTTAACGTACTGCCTCCCCCCCCCCATCTCGAGACCTACAACAGCGACTTCATTATGCAATCACGAATTTCTCATCTCGTCGGGTACTTCGGCCCATACTGCCCCCTGGTGCTCTGAGCGCTGGCAGACACCGACAAGGAGGCGGAGAATCTCAATCCAAGGTAAACAGTATGCAGACCTTCTTATACTTTGCTCAATTTCGTCGTTTGTATAGGTCGTCTCCCGATGAGGATGGCATCTCGAAAGCCGCGTTCCTCACATGGCGCCTTTTGTTCATGACTAGGGCACTGCATTTCCATGGTTTGCGCAGGGTTTGGATCATCCATATGTGTTCATTACGATACCTTGAAGGTATTTGATGTTATTCTCGTACGTTTTTTCCTTTTTTTTCGTACTACAACAATGGAATGAACTATACATGTGAGGATCTAGGTAAACAGATGTTAATCATACATTAAGATACATATTATTAAGGAGTACTTTGAAGCTGTGCACTGTATAATACAACTGTTCACTATATTTCATCATGAAGGTGTATACCATACTTTACTAAGGAGGGTCTGTCGACTTCATTATGTTTATCATATAGAATATTTATCTTACTTGGCCATGTGTTTATTGAAAGTATACAGGGTGTTTTCAAAGAGTTATTTTCTATGTGTTCACTGCATGTTTAGAATAAGAATGTCACATACAAAGCTATTTTGGGATAAAGCTATAAAAGCTAGTATTAAACACTAGGAGAGACCCAACGGTTGCACACGACAAAACTGTCTTGTTAAGTATTAGTTAATCTTATCACTATGCAAATGATGTTAGTGATACTGACTCCGAGGACTGAAGTGACTAGTGATGAACGAGTTCTGGATATAATGATAATACTGACTCAACACTGAACTATCTAGGACGTTGTGTTAATACTTCAGTACTATATTGGCTGGGTATGGACACATGACTTGTGATACTGACTTCACACTGTACTATATGTGGACGCATGAATCCAGTGTTCATAAACTGACAGCTATGACACTGACATCTACCTTGAATGTTACCTGTCGTTCTGCCTGAAACAATGAAAACACATAAGACATAGATACTAGACATAGATACTTAATTTTGCTTCACGTGGATTGCTGACTCGCACTTGAGTAATCCAGATTTCGGACAATCTTTTACATAAAACTTCATCATTGTGCAGCTAAATGTAGGTTTAGGTGAACAAAATCTTTTAAAGTATGGAGCACTATTATAATGCACACAAGTGCACACACGGACACACACACATACATACTTTAATACACATGCAAAACCACGTTTGTGCATGAGAGTTCATGTTCTTTTAGTGTTGAAATTATGTAGGTGTATATGTCGTGTGCGTGTGCGTGTGCATGTGTGTGTGTGTGTGTGTGTGTGTCTGCCTGTCTGTCAGTGTGCCTGTGTGTGTGCCTGAATGACCACCTTTATCCCTACGTGAACATAACTTCATTTTTTTTTCTATTCATTATACCTGGCCATTACATGAAATGTACTTAAACCATTAAATTCTTGTGATGCTAATATATTTGTCTTGTCGATCACCTCTCAGGGTTTGTGTTTTGTATAATTTTTCATATTTGCTCATTTAGCCTTTGTAACACGAAACCCCAGGTCGAGAATAAAAAATAATAACCCCTTTGTTGTTTGTCGTCCCTTTGGTGTGACGCCGGAATTATGGTAATTAGGGCGATAATGATGGTAATGAGGTGTTGGATAATGATGGTGAGGTGGAGGATAATGGTGATGATGATGATGATGATGATGATGATGATGATGATAATGGTGACGATGATGATGATGATGGTGATGGTGATGATAACTGGAGCGATAATGATAACAATAATAATGGTAATAACAATGATTAGCATTATTGTGATAATGGGAATGATGATAATAACCACAGCTAATTATAAATGACAATGGGCGATAATAATGGTGATAATAATGATAGGAATGATAATAACAACAGTAGTAATGGTAGTGGTAGTATTCGCAATAACATTAATGATGATGATAATAATGATACCAACGATATTATTAATAACAGTAATGATAATGCTACAGCTGATACTATTACTACTACTTTTACTAAAATCACTACTACTAATGATGATGATGATGATTGCAATGATAATAATAAAAGTAATACGTCTTTATCTTATTATTACTATTAATATTATAATAATCTCTTTATCGTTATCATTATCATTATTATTACCATTATCAGTATTATTACTATCATCATCATCATTATTACTATATTTATTATAATCATTATATCACTCTTAGTAATTGTAACAATAATAATAATGAAAAAGATGATGATGATAATGAAAATAATGAACATTGCGATTGTAATAAGATAATGACTACGTAAAAGTAATTGAAGACAATATTAATAACAATAATAACCATGAGAAAAAACGTTAAAAAATAATGAATAAATATAATAATAATAGTATAATATATAATAATAAATTAATATATATATTAACAAAGTATCTACCAATTATAATATATTAATAAATATAATTATAATGATAACATAATTAATAATAATAAAATGTAATATAAAATGACTAAATAATAAGATAATATATAAAATAATATATTAAATATAAATAATAGTATAATAATATATAATAAAATAATATAAAAAAAAGAATACAAAATAATAATGAATTAATTATGATAATACTGATAATAATATACTAATATATATAATTATTAATATAAAATTAATACATAAATAATAATAATAAATAAAATATAATGAATATACTACTAACTACTACTACTAGTACATAATAATATAACAACAATAAACAACAATAGTAATAATATAATAATATAATATATTATAAAGAATGACAATTATGATGATAATAACATCATACATAAATAATATGATAATAATAATAATAATATAATAATAACAAATAAATGATGATAAATAATATATAATATTATATAATAATAATAATAATAATAATAATATAGTAGTAGTAATAATAATAATAATAATGATAATAATAATAATAATTATTATTATTATTATTATCATTATTATTATTATTATTATTATTATTATAATAATAATAATGATAATAATAATAGCAATAATAAAAGAATGACAGCAGTGACCCAAGACAAAGAAGAAAAGAGGTAGAAACAATAACGATAATCACGTTAACAGTAATAATACTGATGAATACTATCCCTGTTATAATCATTAGTTTAAATATTGTTGATTAATTCTGATGCAAGAATCACAACGACGGCAATATATCTGGTTCAGTTCATATGAAGTATTTAGCGTAATTCCTTTGCGTTTATGGAATCACTAATACTTTATTTTCCCGCGATTATATCCGTTTTATAGAAATGCATGACGTCTAAAGAATGATAGTGAGATAGTGAGATAGTGCTATAGGGCAATATCACGTGAGATAGTGCTATAGGGCAATATCACGTGAGATAGTGCTATAGGGCAATATCACGTGAGATAGTGCTATAGGGCAATATCTCTAATAACGGCGTTGATTCGAACACGTTCTTAGGAATACAACTGTTGAATAGGCTAATGGATGGATAAAGTAAATGGGTATATAAGGTTGTTTTGACGAATTAGGACAACGGTATATGGTGAAATATTTCTTTAATCATTTATCAAGGTGAAAAATACTTTTAAAGTCAATACAGATCTTTGATTAATTTCGTTCTTGTTTAGAAAACAAAGATCAATGAAAATAACATCAAATATAGTACTGGTACAACAAATACCATTATACTGTAACACATAATGTGCTAAAATTTGCCAAATTCTCTGACTTCAAAAAATAAAAAAGTTATATATCATTTAAGTCTTTAGCAGTGGAACAAAGCACAGGTGTTCACTGCCCATAAATTCCATTGTGGAATATCACTCTCATTCACATAATGAACCATTATGCACTTATTGATACCGCTGGAATAACCCTGTCACAGAGGGTCATGCGAGACAGCAAAGGCTACTGCAGATAGCGATGACAGATGTTTACTTCAGATCAGAATATCAAGGTTGATTAAGGCAGTTTTCAAGCACCTTCACCTAGAGACACCTATTCTAGTGGTTATCACAATAGCAGTTTTATCACAGTTTTTGTTCCCAATACTTTTTGTTTTCTGTTGTTGTTTTTTATCTTTTTATCCAATGGTAGCGTCCTCAATGAACCAGATTCTTTGTCGTCTCGAAGGTACTCGACTATGAAGCAAGGAACCCCCCAAGCAAGCACGCACAGGGCTGCGGTATTCTCTCGCTGAAGCACTAGACTGAAACGCGGTTTTACCTGGACGTCTTCTTCACGAGCGGCTGCAGGTGGACCCTTCCGCCCTTCCGCAGGCTCTCCGCCCCCGGGACCACGATGGGCACGACGGAAGGCTCGGGAGGAGGAGGCCCCAGGGAACGGCTGCCCTTGCTGAGGATGTTACGAGCGGCTTCCCCGACGGCGATCCGCTCGTG
>NC_051386.1:59387929-59392929 GCF_015228065.2 Penaeus monodon | reverse complement strand
TGGAATAAAGAAACAAGCTATAATCAAATGTGATCTGATTTTTAAAAATAGCCAGATGCTTTATATGCAGTTTTCACATAGGCCTATATTTCTTTATTGAGTTTCCTTCATGTGTTAGTGACTGAAGGGAGGCAGTACCTGGCGTTGGAGGCGTTCTCAGGGCGGCGGTGCCACTCGTTGCCGAAGACCCTGTGCCGGCTCTCCAGATACAGGGCGGCCAGGGTCAGCAGGTCCAGCTCCGTCGCGTTTCCTCCAGCTCCTTCTCCAGCTCCTGCACCCTCGCCCACGTCTTCTGTCGTCCTCCATTCCTCGTGGCTCCTCCTCCTTCTGGATCTTCCTCCTCCTCCTCCTCCTCCGCCTCCTCCTCCTTCGTCGGAGTTCTTCTTCTTCCCCTTCCTGCGGGGGGAGGTTTCCAGGGGGTTGTGCACTGTCATGGGAAGCCTCGTGCCGGCGCTGGCGGACCCCGAGGGCTGCGCGCCGGTCTTCTCCGCCCGGTCCACGGCGTCTTGGCTTCCCGCCGACTTCACCTTCTGCGGGCTGCGCCGGGCGGTGGCCTGGGGCTGATGGGCCACGCCGGGAAAGCCGTCCGTCGCCTCGGGCCGAGGGAGGAGGCTCCTGCCGGCGACGTGGTCGGGGTCTCCGAGCCACGTGCGTCGCTGGGCGGCGTCGCCATTCGTGTCCTGGTAGCGATGGGCGTGCTGGTGGGCGTGGTCGGCCTCGCCCGTGATGGAGGGGAGCAGCGTGAGGAGCATGATGTTCTGGTAGCGCTTCAGCTCCCTCATCATGGCGGGGTCGTTGGCGTGGCGGCGCTTCGTCCGGTCGGACACGGAGTCCCTCCCGGAGGTGCCGTTGGTCCCGCTGCCGCCCTCGCCGCCGCCCGCGACGCGCTCCACCTCGATTCTGGGGGCGCCTCCTCTGCCGTCGCCGCCTGCGGGGGGAACCATCGCTCGCTGGATTTCCATCGAACGAGCTAATCGGACACCCCGCAGCCCATGCCGACCGCGTCCCTCAGCCCAACGACAGTTCCCTCACGATGTCCGTATCACTTGTAATTGCCCATTTTCCTCTCCCGCGATTTGGCATGAATCTCACTTTATTTTCTGACTCTCAACACTCCACTTCCGTCTCTAGAATCAAAGAAACCCCCCCAAAATTCCCAAATATTCCATACAGATGATCTACAAACACTTTACTTCCTTCGCCCCCGACGGTCCACTTTACTCCACTTTGCTCCACTTCTCCACCACGTCAAACACCAGCCTGGTTCATCGATCAGTATTGTCAGCGTCAATATGAACGTGCTTATTGACTAGCCATTTGGACTCATATCACGTAAAATTCCCGTCCGCCATTTTCCTTTTCTATTCTTTCACCTGAAATTATAGAAAAAAAAGTAATATATATGGCACTTTCGACTAAAGCTAGAAACATATATTGATGTGGTACATAATACTTTATGGTTATAAATGTGTCATGTGCGTGTGTGTTTGAGCGTATAGTCATATTTTACAGTACGTGCATTATGACGGCGTCCGAAGATTATACTTGTTCATGTGAGTGCTTTCGATCGATAAATATAATTTTCCCGTGACTAACCCAATATTAGCTTTGATATTCTACCATATTTAGTGCAGATTTTTCTTTGTTCTTACGATGAAAACGTATATATTGTATCTCATAAATTGCCACTGTTTATATTCGAAAAGATTACAATGCATCTAATATATATGTAAACGAAATATCCACAGCGTAGCCAACTTAATATAAAATGTCTATCGATTTACGTGACTGTGATGCATGAATGCGTATGTGAGTGTATGCTGTATGAATACATACGTATGAGTATGTATAATATTAATTAAAAAATATACGAACAAGGAAAAATATCCGTAAACAGCTCGTACGAAAAAGGAAAATATAAGATTTAAAACAATAAAAGTCGGGTGACGTAAAAAGCGTGAGGGAAGGAAGGTGAATTGAGGGAATAAAAGAGGATGGAAAGAGGAAAAATAAATAACTATATAAATAAACTAAACTGAGTGAGTTTGGGGTAAGATAAAAAGGAATACGGAGAAACTGAGAAGTAAAAAAAAAAAAAAGCAAAGAAGGAATGAGACGTAAAAAAGAAAATATAATCAATTTTATCAAATAAGATGGTTATAAAAGAAAATAGTATCCTAAGAATTGCTTTTGCCATATGAAAGCGCATAATGTCAGACTAGAAGGATATTACAGCAAATTAAGGTTAGACATTCGCGTCTTCATATATAGCATTACAAAATTACCATAATTACCATAGAGAAATGAGGTTACTTGGCCTTTCCGCCCTTGCAGTATCATTTATTCCAATTTTTTTCTCTCGCCTTGTTCTTCACCCTTCCTGACCCCGTTAGTACGTCACCTGTCACTATTACCTGTCATTATCTCACTCAAGGTCATCACGCATATATAAAACATGATGGGAAAAGACTTGCAAAGTATCGTGAAATTGGGAATTACTGGTTAATTGCTCGCTAAAGAGTCTTGAGAGACATTTTCTCGCCTCGTATTCTGCTCGGCCGCAAAACTGCGCATTCGACGCTTGTTGTAGTTATCATCCTTATTATCAAATGAATAAGTTGTTTTCTTTGGGTGAACGGTACTGTTCCTTTTTTTGTCAATCTTTTGTAAACCTTGTGCAACGTCCAGAGCAATACACAACAAAAGCATAATAATAATAATAATAAATAAATAAATAAATAAATAAATAAACACTTGACATAGACACGAATTTCAAGCTGTTCTTGGAAAGAAATGGAAAAAAAAAACACTTGAACATTAAATCAGGAACAAAGTAACAAAGAATGGCCGATCATGAGGATAATCTCCAGGTTGATAGGCCTATGATTAACTGTCTCGCGGCAACCAAATAACGGCTTTTTATCACACAACACGAGAGCCGGCAAAGGGTTGTCATGTGAACTCGGCTTTTAAATCTGTTCTGTTAAATCACTTCGGAGAATTGGGAATTGTCTTGTCATGCGTTATCAAGGTTATGCCATTTCACACGTCCTGTGTCATAATCTCGTTTTTCGTTTTATATTATCGCCTCTGGTGATAATTAGCCAATAAAAGTGTTATATATTTTTTTTTTACTCTAAAGTTACATTTATGACGCTGATTGGCTTCAAAATATGTCGTGTTATAAGTTTTCATAGTGTGGCAAGAGTATAATGTTTTTTTAGCCACCGCTTTTGTCACGAAATTCCGGAACTGAGTGCGTGTGCCTCATGATTACATATTCACTACATTGAATGTTCTAGTCACTGTATTGTTCCATTCAATATATTTGTTGGGCCTCGAAGCAGATGTGACCAGTTCTTTCTGATTTAATATATAAAGACGGATGAAAATGTTGAAGGATATTGCGTTGTCAAAAGCATTGAGGATTAATCAGAAGTAGGGATTGTGATATACGCAGAAAGCAAGGTCAGTGCGAAGGGGAAAAAACACGGTGAATTGGATTCTGTTGGTTGAGTGTGTTGAAGAAAAAAGTTGATTGGGTTTAGCAAAGGTTAATATGAAATATGATTGCTGAACATATCTGAAAATATGAGTGAAATGTGCGTATGGATGAGAAAGAAGAAGAAGAAGAGTAAAAGTTTGCAAGAGGGGATAAACATCTGAAATTAAATGAAAAACAGAAAAAAAAACACTGCACTTCACATTGTCACTGAAACATCACATTCCTTAACACACCAGTTCCGGTGAACAGCTCTGTTTCACTGGCACTCTGCACCAACAACCTTTTTCAAAGGAATAATCATCACTACGTTTTCCACTTCTTGATCACACTAACAACCCAACAAGAACAATATCTCACTTTCTATTCCTCTCCAGTTTCATAATACATGATATATGCACACTTTATACGACCTGTCTTTGGCGAAGCTCTGTCACGCAGTTTACCAAGGGAGTGAGAGCGAGAAAGCCAATACATATATAGTAGCCCGGGTTACCCACACAACACAACACAGGCGGCACTACCACCTCACTACTACATCCCCCTCCTTATGTCATATCTGCCTCACTTCCTCCTCATTCCTGGAGGCCCTCATTGCACCAGGAGTGAGGGCTGCACTGGAGGGTTTTTTTCCCGTCGCCTGAGGAAGGGGAGGGAGAGGTCACGTAAAGCTCGCGCAGAGACTGACGTGATATCGGTCTTGTGTGGACGACGGCCGGGCTGGGACTGAGTGTGTGTATGTGTGTGTGTGTGTTTGTATGTCCGTTTGTCGTGGTATAGGTGCCGCTGCGGATTCAACGCCGCTTATCACGTTGCCCTATGACCCTTCTTTATTTTGGTTTTGTTGTTGTTGTTGTCTTTTTTTCCGATCTTTTGTGTTTTAATTACCTTCATTTTCTCTTTTTTTTCTTGTTCTTTCCTCTCCTTCGAGTCTGACTCTCAGTTGCATTTTACTATGTTGCAACCTCACACGACCTCTCGCATTGCAACCCCTTTCCCTCTACACCGGCTTGACCCCCTTTTCCACGTTTCCTCAACTTTATTTCTTGCTTCCTCTCTTTCCTCTCTTTCTCCCTTCCCCTATTAATACTAAAATTCCTCCTTTCCCTCATACGCTCATAGCCTTTATTGAGTAGCACGACCCCACACGATACCATAGTGTGGCTTCAGTATGACTGCTGTATCTGGCGCACAAGCACGTTATCGATGCTCTCCGACGTCGAGGAATTCACGCTTGACCTTTGCTGGTTCCTGAATGTGACTGTTGGCTGCGTTTTCTGCGTTGCTGTTTGGGATTGCGTTAGTTGCTAGCGTTTTTTCTTTCTTTTTCTTTCTTTTTACTGACTGAACGAATTTGAAAAATTAGAAAAAAAGAACGGACATATCGGTGTCATAGCTCCAATATATGACTGTATACTATGTTTGCTTACACAATGAATGCATGCGCGAGTGTCATACTCCACCCACCATGCACCGGAGCCTCGTTGTAAAACTTGGT
>NC_051386.1:59370429-59380429 GCF_015228065.2 Penaeus monodon | reverse complement strand
ACTTCATTATAGCAGACCAAGAAAAAAAAAACACGTAAAATGAACACGATCAAATAACACGAGTCAGAGGAAACTCACGCCGCCACCAGGCTTCTGACCACCGAATGAGATCTCTCCATTGTTGATAGCCGTCGCGATGAGGGTGTGGGCTGTGAAACCGGGCGTGAGATGAGCGTAGAGATCGCTGTCCAACTCGCCGATCTCAGGGTGGCGGTACAGGAGGACGAACTCAATCCAGACCTCGTTCGATTCCTCAACGATCGTCTGGGGGGGAGTGGTGGGAGGTGGAAGGTAGGAAATGGTGAGTGGTTGAGTGTAAAGTTAGTGGAGAGTGGGGGGTGAGGAAAGTGGGAGAGGGGAGTGGTGGTGAGTGGTGGAGAGTAGAAAGGTGGTCAGTGGTGGAGAGTGGAAAGGTGGTCAGTGTTGAGTGGTGGAGAGTGGAGAGGTGGTCAGTGGTGGGAGGTGGTGAGTAGAGACTGATGGGAGGGTACGATTTGTGAGTGGTGTGAGGTGGAGAAGCGAGTGAGTGGGAGGTGTGTGGAGTGTGTGGTAGCTCGATGTTGTGGGAGGGAAATGAGTGGTTGTGAGTGGTGGGAGGTGGGTGGAGAGTGGTGAGTGATGGGAGGCTATGAGTGGTTCTGAATTGGTGATTGTAAAGATGGGAGTTGTGAGTAGAGCGAGGTTGTGAGTAATAGGTGGTCAGTGGAGTGACATTTTGTGTTATGAGTTTGTAAGTGGTGGGAGGTTCTGAATAGCGTGAGTGGAGCGAGTGATGCGGCGAACGGTTAAGTGGAGTGAGGTGGTGAGCGGAGTAACGTATTTAAGACTGGCTGGAGTGAGGCATTGGTGTTAGGGTGGCAAGTGGAGTTCGTGAGTGGTATGAGATGGTGATTGGTATGAGGTACGAGGTAGGAAATTAAGTAAATCGTGTTAAGTGGCGGGATGAATGAGTTTCCGGTGAGTGAAGTGGCGTGTGGCCATAGAGTAAGATTAGCATGATGAGTATAAGCTCGATAACAATAGCATGAAAAGCATATGATAAGATATATATATATATATATATATATATATATATATATATATATATATATATATATATATATATATTACTTTAACATCATCAACATTTCTCACACGTAGAAACGTTAATCAAAGAGACACAAAAGATAATTCAGAAAAAAAAATAGTGACTATTCACAATACCAGTAATGAATAATAATAACCAGATATCGTCAGATAACACACACAGAAGTGCAGTGCATGTTATCCGAACCGAATATCTGATAACAAAACCACGAAACTTCAGTATACTTTATCTGCAACAAAACCATCCCAAGGCAAACCAACCCCTCTGCCTTCCCTTTACCTTAACCCTCGTGATCCTGAGTGTGGAAACGGTACCGGTCTTTGCCAGGAGGACTTGCCAGTACTCGTTGAACCTCGACGAAGTCAGGAGAGGGGTGTTTACGACCGCGGGCCATGACGAGACTGTCGAAGATATTCACATCATGTTTTGTTTCAAGAGGTTATGGTCTGCTTTAATGGGGGAGGGGAGGGAGAGCTAAATATACGTGTTAAACAAACGTTGAATAGGAAACGCGAATAAATGTTTAGTAGGTACTTCTGAAAAAAAGAAAGGCGTTAAATGCGTGACGTGTGTTTACAATTGTATTTGGAATTACAGTCGCCAACTTGGATGAGGAAGTTTTTTTTTTCCCAAGTTAATGGAGGTGAGGATTGGTACTGCAGCTAAAAGTAAATGTTTGTAAGACAATCCCGCATCCATTTATTCCCCTTAAAATCTATATAGAGTCCACAAGAAAAAGATCAAGAATAATCACCAAACAGCGTAAATTATAAGTATGTCTTAAAAAACGTGCATCTTACAGTGTATTTTTCCAACAGTCTATCTCACAATCTCACAAACAGTTTGTCTAACAGTCTATCGTGTTGTCTATCTTACAAACAAGCCTATTCACACCAGATAATTATGTGATATTCGGACACAGACCAAAAAATCAGGCAACGCAATAGCACGTCACGCTCAATGATATAATATTTTCAAAAAAAGATGGAAAACCTTAATATCAGAACCTGCCTCCACGCGTTAGCTTTTAGCCCCTTTATCGACCTGTGTTAATATACGCATGCTCGAATGGAGGCAGCCGAGAAAAGAAGTAAAACTAATGGAAACTTTCATGTTCAAGGTTGCCACGTGACAGAGAAAGCAACACTCGGAAAGGGTCATTAAACAAAAGAATTCCAGGAATACAACGCACATCCACAAAGTTTCGGAAAGCAATGTGACCGTGACATACACATTGTAATTGTTACACAAACAATACCAGGGTTACAGATAGTCAGTGGTATGTGTAAGTGAACGTTCCTGACAACAATAAATACCACCAGCCAGTATAGATTATCAGGTGAGCAGGTAAGAAAAACAGTGGAATGCCACACCGAATCAAGATCAATGACACTAGAGGCATGTTAGGAGGCATAGAGACCGCAGAGAGACGAGGCGAGCCTTGGATGGGCACTTCTGAAATAAAAAAATGAAGAGCTACATGCGTGTTTACAATTATGTCAATTCTTAACTGCGGTAACCTCGACCTTAGCAGCTTATTGCAGTGCTAGCAGGTTATCTGTGTCGGGGTCACGTGGAAAAAAAAATCATCGACCAGTGAAAACGGCGGCCGCTATTCACTGACAATTGTACGATTCCAGGAGCTCTTGGTAAGCCCATTTTTCTCTAACTGAAGTCCAAGTCAATAAATGTATTGCAATACTTCGAACACATACCGTACTTATCACACCGTCAAAACTCTGCTGTAGTTAAATAATTACTTATATGATACAGTTTCCCGCTTAGCTAGAAGATAAAATTCACGTATACAAATTTCCCACAATTAAGACGAGAGGAGGAATATCGTAAATCTTATGTTTTATAAGCGTATCGCCATGGCTCTAAATTATGCAGTTAACACCAGTTTAGGCAGGGTAGGAGCGCGCTTTACGGATATGAGTCATAGCCGAAAGCCTTGACGAAATGCACTTTGTTTGTGTGTGTGTGTTTCTCGAGCCTGTGCCTACATTCCTTCGTAGATCGTGTCATTTATATTTCAATTGTATTACCTTTTTGCTCCGGTTCTATGTTAGATATTTGGCCACGAAATATATGCCATGGGTTTCTAGTGGTTATTGAATAGTGTAACTGCCGAGAAAATCTGACATGATGATGAGGAAGTTGTTCTGTGTTCCTTATGGTTGTATGAGAAGTATTTTACATTAGACTCGATTTTGTATCGATTTCGACTTACTGGGTTTACCGTCGTCGTAAAAAAATACAGTAGGATATATATATATATATATATATATATATATATATATATATATATATATATATATATATATATATATATATACACCGTGCAGAAATATACTGCGCAAATGTTCTCCTGGTTGCATAAATCTGATGAAGTGCAACGAGAAGCTTTATTTTACATAAACATAAAGTAATTTTTGTTTGAAATCTGTAGTGTGATTCTTTGTTTTTGAGAAAGAATATATACGTTGTAAATTCGCATGAACGTATCCATTACTAAGCTTTGTCCGGCTGCCCGTTCATCATATTTCAAAATACTTTTTTCTTTCTCCATTTCTATATTTTTAATAATTTGTGTTATTTATCACGGAAAAGCGAACACGCATTACTCATGCTACACTTGTTATTGTTAGTGTTGTTCTTATTACTAATCTTGATTATTACGGACTTGGGACCCAAGTCAGTGCTGGTCCCAAGCCCGGATAAAATAGAGAGAATGATTACCTAAAAGGTAACACCGGCACTCTCCGTGGAAAGGAACTGGGGACCCTACCACGTACTCACTCCAAGAGCATCACAACATGAAAACTACAATTAAGTATCATGCTGTGACCACGGCGGCTCAGACATGAACCTACCGTTAAAAGAAGAAGATCACTATTCTTATCATCATTATTTACAATAGCATTGTCATCGTCAACATTGTTATCATTATCATCACCATCATCATCACCATCACCATCATCATCATCATCATCATCATCATCATCATCATTGTTACTATGATCACCATTGTTTCATCACCATTGTTTCATCATCATCATTAACACCATCATCATCATCATCATCATCATCATCATCATCATCATCATTATTATTATGTTCACTATTACTATGCTCACCATTGTTTCTCTTACCCTAAAACATCATCATTATCACTATCATCCTCATCCTGACCAACTCGCAACACAAACAGCCTAGGTCTCCCTCACCATCGAGTTTAAACTTGAGGTGATCCCTCCAGTTGGCCGAGTAACAGTTGTAGACATCGAAGACTCCGCCGTCGCTGTAGAAGTCGAACTTGACGCCGGACTCGAGGTTGAAGTCGTAGATCTGGTAGTCGAAGGACGACCCTTTATCCACATGGCCAAGGCTCGTCTGGAAGTCCTGAGAGAGAGAGAGAGAGAGAGAAGCGAGGTTATTAAGCGAGCGAGGGGCTACGGACGTATGTATGTGTGTGCGCGCGCGCGCGCGTGTGTGTGTGTGCGTGTGTGTGTGCGTGTGTGTGTGTGTGTGTGTGTGTGTGTGTGTTTTTAGTTGCAAGTAATGATTTCCTTGCTTGTTGTTTCTAGGTGATATAAATCTCTAATCTTTATTCACTGCAGACTTCCTCCTTGCAAGGTCCTCACCGATGACGAATATCACCCGGACTAGCTTATTTCTACAAGATATCATTAGCGATCTGAAGCAGCTCCGTCCACTTACTTTTAGCGCCGTCACGCTGAGGCCGATGGGGACTTGGCGCTCCTCGTACAGATGGTCTCCGAGACTCGTCACCATCGTCACGTTTTTCTGCAAGATAGTGGCAACGGAAGTAAGAGTGTGCGTCTGCATGGATTACATGCGCAGACATACCTTTACGCGAGCATGCACGAACACACAGGCACACATGCGTAAACGCATGCATGCACGAATGGTTGGACTCACACACACATACGGATAGATAGATAAATAGATGAACAGACGGACAAATAGATATATGAACAAATATATACTAAATAGATATGTCCACATACATACACAAAATAAATACGTTCACACACATACACAAAATAAATAGACTCACACACATACACATAATAAATACGCTCACACACATACACAGAATAAATACGTTCACACACATACACAGAATGAATACACTCACATACATACACAAAAAAATACGCTCACACACATACACAGATTAAATACGCTCACACACATACACAGAATAAATACGCTCACACACATACACAGAATAAATACGCTCACACACATACACAGAATAAATACGCTCACACACATACACAGAATAAATACGCTCACACACATACACAAAAAAATACGCTCACACACATACACAGAATAAATACGCTCACATACATACACAGATTAAATACGCTCACACACATACACAAAATAAATACGCTCACACACATACACAAATACCCAGAATATTCCTCTCCGCATTTGCATTTCCACCCGACTCTCCACTTCTACGCGGATCTCCCTCCTCCTCACTCAACCCCCTTCCCCCCCCTTTTCCCTCATCTTATCTGTTGACATCCCCTTCGATACCTCAAGGGACGTCACAGGAACTCACGTTGGCGAAGGTCCACATCCAAAGCATGTGGTTGTCTCCAGCCGTGACGTCAAGTGGCCAGTCCGACCTCGCCGCCCGCCACTCCTCGCCGTCCATGTCGCGTTCGGGTCTGGGGATGGGGTGGTGGGGATGGGGGTACGGGTTTGGGGTCGTCTATCTATCTTATTCGTCTATTTATCTTATTCGTCTATCTATCTTATTCGTCTATTTATCTTATTCGTCTATTTATCTTATTCGTCTATTTATCTTATTCGTCTATTTATCTTATTCGTCTATTTATCTTATTCGTCTATTTATCTTATTCGTCTATTTATCTTATTCGTCTATTATCTTATTTCTTATTCTTACTTTCTATTTATCTTATTCGTCTATTTATCTTATTCGTCTATTTATCTTATTCGTCTATTTATCTTATTCGTCTATTTATCTTATTCGTCTATTTATCTTATTCGTCTATTTATCTTATTCGTCTATTTATCTGATTCGTCTATTTATCTTATTCGTCTATTATCTTATCGTCTATCTATCTTATTCGTATTTATCTATTCGTCTTTATCTATCGTTTTTTCTTATGCATTATCTTATTCGTTACTATCTATCCTCTATTTCTTATTCTATCTACTATTCGTCTATTATCTTATTCTCTATTATCTTATTCGTCTATCATTCTATTCTTATATCTTCGTCTATTTATCTTATTCGTCTATTTATCTTATTCGTCTATTTATCTTATTCGTCTATCTATCTTATTCGTCTATTTATTTGTTTATTTACCTTTTGCTTTGATTATTAGCACATATAAGGAGGAAATTTTGACATTATTATCATTATTACCAAAGCGAAAAATAGCCAAAGAATCCAGGATTTAAAAAAATATATATATATATATATATGTATAAAATAAATTCAATAACATTCAGAGGGAAAAAAGACGTAAATTAATATTGATAGTAGTAATAGTGATAATAGTAATAATAATAATAATAATAATGATAATAAAAATAATAATAATAAAAATGATGATAATAATAATGATAATAATAATAACAATAAGAATAATAATAATAATAGTAAAATAACTTTAAAAAGATAATCATAACTGCCAAAATTTCCGAACAAATTTGATCCATCCGAACGCGCCACGACTTCCTACCCCCCTACCCCTCCCCACCCACCACCTCAGCCTTACCTGGGGCCGTAATAGGTATAATTAACGAGGTCGGAGCCGAAGAAGGCATTGGGAGAATCTGCCCAAAGATGCCCGATGCCCGTGATATCCGACCAGTCCGTCCTCGTGTCGTTAATGATGGTGATGCGACATTTTGCGATCTGTTTGCCGAAGGTGAAAGCCAGACCTGCCGGGGGGAGGGGGAGGGGGGGGAGCTATGGCTGGATGAGAGTTTTTGTATAATTTCTGTTTATTTCTTTGTATATTTTTACTCAATTATTTGTATGTTTTTTACTCAGTTATTTGTATGTTTTTTACTCAGTTATTTGTCATTTTTACTCAGTTCTTTGTATATTTTCATTGATTTCATTGTGTGATAATATTTATTTCTTTGCATTTTTCCCCTTATTTCTCAGGATATTTCTCCTACTTTCTCTGCATATTTATATCCATTCTTCTACACATTCCTACTTCTCTCACTGCGTACTTTAACCAATATCTTTTAATTTTTTTCTTCTTTTTTCCTACACGTTAACAGTCGCGGTATCAAAACAGCACAAATCTTACCGTCATTGAAATCGAAAATCTCCGTGGCGGTGATGCGTTCCCTGGGCGTGCTCACTATCTCGTGGTCGATTCGGTACAGCTGTTTCTCGAAGTCATACCAACCCTGTGGATTTCATTGTCTTTAGGAGGACTTCAGTACGAGTTCTTAGGTCTTTGACAGCCATACTAACCTGGAAGTCATATTAACCCCAGCCCTCTGGAAGTCATATTAACCCTGTGCATCTTAATGTGTTCAAAGAGGACTTACTTTTTTGGAAGTCAAACTACGAGATCTTAGGCCTTTGGAACTCATACTAACCCTGTGGATCTCCGGGACTTTAGGTGGACTTAAATACGAGATCCCCCCCTCCCCTTTTGGAATAATAGAGGCCGGTTCAGACGGGGGAAAGTATGTTTATTAATAGGGGAAAAGTGAGGTTGTCTGGTTGATTCAGTGAGTAATGTGTGGTGTAAATGCAAGGGCTTAGTATTTACTGCGTCAGGCCAACCACTATTACTTCAGGAGTGAAAGGCAAAATGGATCTAGTAGAGAGAAAAACAATGTGGATGTGGACAGAACGAATGTAAGTCAGTTGAAAATCAGAGAGATACAGTTATCTACTTTATAACATAACATTATGTCCAGTTCAAAGTATGACTTGAATATAGCTTTCTTACTACTTAGCTGGAACACTTTCAGTTGATTTTAAAAAATGTCACTCACGTCAGCCCACGTGAAGTCCTTTACTCTGCTGTCCCTCATCTCAAGGCTAAAGGTGAAGAGCCTGTCCTTTGAGAAGTCCGGGAAGGGATGTCCTTCGGGGGACACCATACCCTCGCAGTAAATACCATCAGGAACCTGGGTATGGGGGCCATATCGTCATGCTGATGTTGAAGCTGATACGTGATATGTGACACTAACAAAACGAGCATCAAATCATTGCCTTTTATTCTTTTGGTAAAGAAGGAAAGGCAAAATAAGGGGGGAAACATACAACTGACCTTGAAGTCTAGGTAGTCCACCACCCCGGGGGTGAATTCCAATATGTTATGGACAAGCGTCTCCACCGTGTAGTATCCGTGGGATCCTCCCCCTTGAGGCTCATGCACCTCGACCTCCCACCCCAAAGGGATGCTGGCTTCTGTCGTGGGCATCACGGGCATATTCCATTTTGACGCTAGCAGGTTAATCAGAATGGAGATTAGTAACGAAATTCAAATCGTCGGGGAAAGCATATGCCAAGAGAATTTCGAAAACTGTTATCTCTTCCTGTGCACGCTCTCCTCTGCCATTCTATCAACACCATATATTTCCGTCTTTCACAGCAAGATCAAAACTGTTTCAAAATGGCTTCTGGAAACCTTAATCCAAAGACAGAACGGGACTTAGACAATCTTACAGCTCCAGTAGGTCGCCATGGAGATGTTATGAGAACCCGTCTCGTTCTCGAATTCCTTGAGGCCGCACCAGTCCCATCGGTCAGCCACCATGCCACGTATGGAAGACTCCCCCTGGATGGACAGAGGAAATATGCAAAAAAATGGTGAATAAAAGTAAATAGTGAATACAAAATAATATTGAATAAAAATGAACAGTGAATAAAAAAAGTGAATAAAAATAAATACTGAATAAAGAATAGATACGACTTGATACGATATTAAAGAATGCCACTATTAAGAGCACAAAGAAATGCATACAACACAGAGGATCTCAGTAGGTGGTGTCCGCACAGGTAATAAATAGACGTGGGGGTCCGTGAGCTAAGTTCAAAATCTCAAAAAGCTTCCGCACAAATTATTATTATTTATGATAAGGATGCTGGAGGAAGACATTTTTTTTCCATTTTATACTATCATTTATACTCGGTAACGTAAGTATTTTTTCTTAATTAAGGAAACTGACCGAATGTGTAAGTAGTTAGTTGAATAGAATCAGTAAATACACAGGCCTCTCGTAAACTAGGGAGCCACATGGAAAATAATTTTAAAGGGTTCTTCGAGATGAAAAGACTGGGAACCACTGTGATTGCATGCACGCAAACAATGGTTTTTGGTACTTGAAGGGATAAGAACCACTTTGTTCTTATGTATGTACACATGTAGTTGGGGAAAATTAAGGTCACTGAAAGAGCTTCCGATAATTGAAAAGTTTAAGAGCCACTGTGTTCGTATGCTTGATTAAATGTAGCTGGGGAAAAGAAACTTTAAAAAAAAGAGACTCCTCGATAATTGAGAAGACCAATGCACACTTGTAGCTAGGGAAAATGAAGCTATCAAAAAGGAATTCTAGCTAACGGGAAAGACGAAGAAACCACTGTGTGCTTAAATGTAGTCCGCACAAGCACATCTGCCGCGGAGACCTCCCAGCGTTCACCTGGCGACGCCGACCCACCTTGTAGTGTGTCTCGTTCCAGTTGAGAATCCCCAGCGCCGCTCCGGGACCCACGATGTGAGATATAGAGAGGTTCTGGCCAGACCCGAAGATGGGCGGGAAGAAAATCACGCCCTCGCTGAGTGGGCGCGGGATGCATTCTCTCACTTCGGCACCTGGGCGATGTTTGCGATCGCGTTTTATTCATTCGTACATTTACGAATC
>NC_051386.1:59350429-59362929 GCF_015228065.2 Penaeus monodon | reverse complement strand
GCCGGGCAAGAGGAAGAGGGAAAAGAGTCGAGAGGAAGTGATTGACCTCGATCTTGATGAGCCTTCAACGAGCATCAGAAGGACAGATTTCACTGACAACAGAAGCAACAACACGAAGTTCGTCACAGACAATGACGGATTCCTGATAGTATTTACAGATGGTGCTTGCGAAAGCAATGGCCGAGTGGGAGCGAAAGCAGGTGTTGGTGTGTACTTTGGGAGGGATCACCCACTGTAAGTTTGCCTTTCTTTGTATTTTTTTGTTTTCATGGAAATTTTTTTTTACATTTTTGGAGAGGCTTATGTACAAAACTAGTACACAAAACAGAGAATCATGTAGAATATCTTCTAAAAAAATTTCCAGAAGAAGTAAATGTGCCACTTTTTCAGCAATGTTGCCGAGCCAGTGCGAGGAAGACCAACCAATAACACAGCGGAAATCCAAGCTGCTACATATGCCCTAGAGTTAGCACATGCCTCAGGTTTGTATGTTTCTAAGAATTTATAACCGATAATAAAATGTATGTTTAAGATTATTTGATTTTTTTGTTATTTTTGGTCACTGTAATGGAGTTTGAAAAAAGAATTTTTATTGTGAAATTGCCTTTTCAAGTAGTATCACTTTTCTAATGGTATTTTTTTTTTTTTTTTTTTTTTTTTTTTTTTTTTTTTTTTTTTTTTTCATTTCCAGTTCCCTATTGTTTCTTGATATATGCAAGTCCTTTTTTATTTGTTTCCATCAAAGGGTTACAGTAATTTCCAAACTTTTATCACTCATTCTTATCTTCCTAATCCCTACTTTTGGTCTGCAGGTTTTGACAAAGTGGCAATTCATACAGACTCACAGTTCATGATCAACTGCATGACCTCGTGGTTGAAGAGTTGGAAGAGGAATAATTGGAAGAAGAAAGACGGAGAGCCGGTGAAGAACAAGGAGGACCTGATGGACTTAGACAAAGCCTCGGAGGGGTTGATGGTGAAATGGGTGGGTGTGAATTTTTACTGAGAAATCTTTCTCTTTTTTTCTGTCTGTGTTTGTCCCTCCTCTGTCATTTTCATTTTCTCTCTCTCTCTCATTCTCTCTCTCTCTCTCTCTCGTTCTCTCTCTCTTTCTCGTTCTCTCTCTCTTTCTCGTTCTCTCTCTCTTTCTCGTTCTCTCTCTCTTTCTCGTTCTCTCTCTCTCTCTCTCTCTCTCTCCTCGTTCTCTCTCTCTCTTCTCTCTCTCTCTCTTTCTCCCTCTCTCTCTCTCTCTCTCTCTCTCTCTCCTTCTCTCTCTCTCTCTCTCTCTTTCTCTCTCTCTCTCTCTCTCCTCTCTCTCTCCTCTCTTCTCTCTCTCCCCTTCGTTCTCTCTCTCTCTCTCTCCTCCTCTCCTCTCTCTCCCTTCTCTCTTCTTTTCTTCTCTCTCTCCTCTTCTCTCTCTCCCTCTCTCTCTTCTCTCTCTCTTTTCTTCTCTCTCCTCTACGTCTCTCTCTTCTCTCTTCTCTCTCTCTTCTCTCTTCTCTACTCTCTCTCTCTCCTCTCTCTCTCTCTCTCTCCTCTCTCCCCCCTCTCTCCCTCTCCCCCTCTCCCACCTCTCTCTCTCTCCCCCTCTCTCTCTCTCTCCCTCTCCCTCTTCCTCTTCCTCTGGAGCAATAAAAGATGTTGAAAGGCAGAAGAACACACAGTAAAGCCAAGACAAGATGCTATGAGATTCAGTGTGATGCTAGGAGTGTGGCTAGTGAGAGGACTCTTATTCAGTTTTCTATGGGAGATCAGTGTAAGTCAAGACTAGATGAAATGAGAACATTAGCTTTTCATTGTAAAAGATTCCCCTTACAGGTGAGAAATTCAAAGTAAAGTGCAAAGAGCAGCCAGGGCAGTGAGGGCAAGGGTAGCAGCAGTAGCTTTGTATAACAGGGCAGAGTAGGTAACAACAGCTAGGCCAATAGATAAAAGAGGAAGGTTGAAGTACATGTGAAGTTTAGATATGTATGGATGATTACAAGGACGGCCAGATGGTCAGAGATGAACTTAAGAATGGTAGACTTTTGACTTGAGCTAAGAGACTAATATTAAGATGATTTTATATTTAGATTTCTCTGCTGAAAGTGGAGCTTGAGTGTTCAGAGGGCTGAGAAAGGGTGAAATTTGAGGGAAGTTCAAGGGAGCAATATTTAAACTGGATGACTACCTATCACATTAAGGCAAAATAGTCACTCATGCTTCTTGACTTCCTATTGTGTTATGAGCCTACTCTAAGTCGTGCACACTAAATAGTTATTCTCGCTTATCCTTGGCTATGGGCAATAGGGAGGAAGCAGCTCTTGAAAAGTAGGTGTATGAATGTTCCCATACTTCTAATGTTTAAATTGAGTAGCTGACAGAGCTTGTCAGATGGATTGGTATTGTGCTGGGAAATCATGTTGTGAGTGGGGGTATTCTCAGAGGTTGGAAGTAACACAACAATTAAACACGTGAGGAGAAAGCACTGAGCACTGTATAGCATAAATTAACTAACAAACAAAAAATCAAAATACAGATATGAAAGTAATTATGAAAATCATAAACCCAATTGTTTTAAATTAAGGTAGAGTTGTGTCTACGTCACAGGGAGCTTAAAACTAATTGTGTGAATATTAGGGACTTTTAGACATAATAAAAAAAGCCTTTGTTACATTTTTACTCAAAAGAACAAAGAGCATATACTTCAAAGAAAATACTATCATTATGCATTTTTGATAGAGTAATTTTCTCCAAATTATGTAAAAATATGCTAATTCTTCATTGCCGTGGAATAAGGTTTAAGTGGACAGTTATTTAAAACCCAAATAGAGGCTTCAACATCATACAGTATACAAGTATATGTTAAAAAGTGTTATAATAACATATTTTAAATTGCTGTTAATAGTTTGTTGTTTTTTCTTTGTGTTATGTTATGTTATGTTATTGACATTAGTAATGACAATATAAGATGACAACATATTTTCAAAAATCAAGGAAAAGGGTAAACAGATGAGACCAGTAGTACTCATAATTTGCTCATCGGTGATGCAGTAGAAGTGGAGCCATTTATGTGTAACAGCAATTAATAAATTAAACTAACAGTGGGCATGGTATGTACACACATCCCATTACCATCAGTTTTGGGTCAACAAAATATCTAAACCATTTACAATCCTATACAGAGAGAGAGAGAGAGAGAATGTGTGTTTTCTGTTTTTTGGAATATTGGATAGGAGATTGCAAACTTGTATGAACTAATCTTTTGCACCTTAATCCATTATGGACTACAGATAATATCCTTAGACACACACAATAAAACAATTATGACACAAGGTTCTAGATAATTTCTTTGCAGTGTATCTTCATGTAAATCAGTAATCATGTGACTAATTTGTCATGTTGGTCACTAATGTGTATGCAAGACTGGTTTATAATTGTAATATTGAAGGTGAATTCATCCTGATCATACGTTATCAAAAATAGAAACGAAACTCTAGGCTTAACACATGTTGTAGCCCATAGCTGATTGAGCATGGCAGGCCCTTAGATTTAGTCACTTGCCTTTTGAGGTTCTCTTTTCAAAGAGAGAGAGAGACTAGAGACCTAAATCTAGAGTTAGATCCAGAGTTGTTAACAGAGGTAAGCCAAGGTAGAATTTATACATGGTTTGAGGAGGTGGATTTATATGATAGAGCAAGATAAATTTATTACAAGTAGCAGCATACTGATGAACTGAAAAGAAGTGCAAAGACCATGCAGGCAAGGGGGAGGTCTCCAGACTGGACAGCTAAATATATTTGCTACTCTTTTGAAGTGCAAGGACCATGCAGGCAAGGGGGAGGTCTCCAGACTGGACAGCTAAATATATTTGCTACTCTTTTGTGCATGTGATTCCGTTAAAATGAGTGTCAGGGAGTTAAAGCAGCCTAAGGGTTAAGAAGATAGATGACCAATTTGCCCCTCGTCAAATACTGTACATTGGATGTCGCAAGGAAGTTTGTTACACACGCACGCACGCACGCACGCACGCACGCACGCGCGCGCACACACACACACACACACACACACACACACACACACACACACACACACACACACACACACACACACACACACACACACACACACACACACACACACACACACACACACACACACACACACTCTCTCTCTCTCTCTCTCTCTCTCTCTCTCTCTCTCTCTCTCTCTCTCTCTCTCATAGTATCAAAACATTCTATAAGTGTAGGAGGGTGTAGAGTGAGACAAATCTTCTATGCAGACAATGGTTTATTGGGGAGGTTCTTGGCATATATGTCTAGTGTCACTCCCAAGGGTAAGATCAAAAGGAAATGGAAGATGTTTACACTAGGGTGAGAGGAATGCCGAGGAACTCAA
The DNA here is from genome assembly GCF_015228065.2 of Penaeus monodon. Lineage (NCBI taxonomy): Eukaryota > Metazoa > Arthropoda > Malacostraca > Decapoda > Penaeidae > Penaeus > Penaeus monodon. The sequence goes on along the minus strand of NC_051386.1, from coordinate 59,358,552 downwards.
CATCGAGGCCTGGCTTGTTTTGGTCTGTGCATCCATTGAGTGCTCAGTCGCAGCGTGGACAGAAGTGGTGTTTTTACACATTAGCCATTTATACATATGTAGATAAGATAGGGAAATTATAAGGCCATTACATGAAAATAATACTTTACTAAAAGACAAATATAGGAATTACATGTTAAGGGCATTGGTGCAAGTCTTTGGTAATTAGGGATGGGCTGATGTGTGACATAGACTTATGAGGGTAGAACTGATGATGTGTGATGTGTTAATTTGTGTAGGATTGATATAGGTGTTTGAAAAATTATGCTATGAGAGCAAGTATGTTTTCTGGTTTATTCATCATATAGATGATTAAGGACCCAATGGTGTATTGTATAATGCAGTATTGATTTTTAAAATTTAAATTTGTAAATACCCAGATAACTTCACAAATGCTCAGTCAAACAAGGAGGCATTTATAGGGCCTACCTGATCTCATCTGGTTACCCCATTCCATGAATATTCTGGGAAGAAGTGCCTGTTTCACTTGTTATTATCATTATTTTATTATCATCATCATTAAAAGGGATGGAGTAAGTAGAAGAGGTTAGGTAGGTCTAGTAATTTTCTCCTTAATGACTAAGTGCTTCTGCAATCCTCTGTGTGCAAGGAAAATCAGGAAAACAAAACCACAGTGGACAGTGCATAGAAACAACACCCCCAGTGCCAACAGTTTAAATTGGAGACATTATCATGAAGCCCAAATGTTCTCTTTCTATATATTTTTTCCATTGCATTTATAAACATATTTGACCCCTCTGTTTTTACAGGTACATGTGAAAGGTCACTCAGGCAATGTTGGTAATGAAGAAGCAGACAGACTAGCCAGAGAAGGTGCAAAACTCTATAAACAAGATCAGCAGTACTAGCACAAATGCATTTTATAGTGCTATAGTCGACTGTATACAGTGTTCTTCCAAGTTTCATATGAATAATGTCTTTTCTTTGCATAAATGTAATATATTTGGATACATTAAAGGCTGTGATGAATAGTTGTTTTGTCTTGATCACTCTGTTAACCCACTGGCTGCAGATGGCAAGAATGCTTGCTATGCTCACTGTAATTTAGTTTATTAAAATTAGTCACCAAGGAGTTTATTTTTATTAGTAGTATTTCAAAAAGTCAAGGATTGCAGAACTCAGGCATGATCACTTGGGCCTAGTAACTGACTCCTTAGTGGCTGAGTATGCCATATTTGGGCAATAAAATTAATAAAAAACTACAGTGAACCATACATAAGCCCACAGCCAGTGGGTTAAAAGGTAGAATTAAGATTACTCATGCTATTATTATGTACTTTATTTGTGAACAGGCAAACCCAGATTTAACCATTTTTATTTATTTTATTTTAAAAGTTTTGAAGGTAGTAGAAACCATTTTCATATTAATTTTCATCTAGGTAAAATGGAATAGTTTTTCATGTATGCCAAGTTCTGTTTATAATTTACTGTAGTACTGTATTGAAAGTATCGCCTGTAATACCATTGCCTTTAATCAGATCTCCCTGCTCACAAGATCTGATATAGTGTTGTAAAAGCTTTTGTCATAGGATTTTATTTATGTTAGTAAATGTCATCATACATCTGTGATAAGTGATACATTTGCCTAAATTAACTCTACAGCAAATCACGGAAAGTCATTATAGCTATATCTTATTTTTATATTCTAACATGTCCGTGATATAGCTAGTTCTTCAGGTTTCAAGTTAAAGCCTGATAGAGAACTTTTTTCCGTATTGCTTGGTTATTTTCTTGATTTTATCATTACATTATTACAGTATGTTTGTATAAGGGACCAAATTTGTTTTGAAAAAAAGGGCTATGAGAATCTTGGAACTGTGGGATTATATAGTAAATATCATTACATATTAAAAATATAATATATATATATTCCTAACTGCCCATTTGAAATTCATGGTCCCAAAATACTTGTTCCCTAGATCCCCCCCCCCACACACACACACACATAGACACTTATCTCTTATGACTCAAAACCTTTCCATAAGGGTCAATGATGAATTGATATCACAGTTTAATAGCACCCTTTGAAATTTATTTTTTCCCCACCATCAGATAAACTTTTTATTGTGAGGGTAATTATCTTTTTTTATGTGTTAGAATATTTTTTCCTGTATCATGCAGTTAAATCCTTTTTATATATAAAAACCTGAGGGAAGTTTTTACAAAAGACAAAATTTCATACATATTTGGGAAATGGGCAAGTGAATGTATTTTGCATGCACGTGCACGCAACACACACACACACACACACACACACACACACACACACACACACACACACACACACACACACACACACACACACACACACACACACACACACACACACACACACACACACACACACACACACACACACACACACACACACACACACACACACACCAAATTGGCTCTGTTGAACAAGCATTTGTAAAAATAAACTTAATGGAAAGATATTTTTAATGAGCTTTATTATCACATTTTGAAGTTAGATAATAAGATATTTCCCAAACTAAGTAAAAGTTAATTAAGATATTTCTTTAAATGGCTTGTAGAGTAAGTCATGAAATTAACACCATTTTCAAAACTAAGGTTTCCCATATGTAGTTATCATAAGGAAGTTAAAGCAAAGATGTTAGATACTTCTCCAAAAAATTGTTCAGATATAAAAGCATATCTCCTTCATTTTATTGATACGCTTAATCTATTTCGTTAATAAATAGATCGGAATAAAAGTTTCTGGTAATTACATAAGCCATGGAATAGAGACACTTTTTCATTTTTGGAGAGAGAGAGATTAAATTACATAGCCCAACATTACAAAATCACTACTTCTCATTGCACGGCCATTAGACACAAATAAAACATGAAATTTAATACTGGATCCATCTTGGTGAAACTAGATATTCATAAAAGATACTCTCAGTATAGTTAATTTTTTCTTTCATTAAAATATATGTAAACTTTTTTCCATCATCAAAAGTTACTCAAATAAAGAGAAAACAAAATAAAGATATGCTTTTGTTTTGGTGATATATTTCATTTAATAATAAATACCAAAATCTGCAATTTTGTTTTATTATTTTGTGCATCCTGTTGCAAGTAAGTATTTACATACAACATGTTAAGGTGTGGATCGGGAAATTTTTAACTGGATTAGTTTCATTTCTTCATCAATAATTTAATAAGAGTCCTAAATCCTCCAAGGTGGCTATTAATGCAACCTAAGCTAAGGCAAAGGAAAGTTACATTTTGTAGAAACCCAAGAGTGATAACAATGGAAATGTAGAGTAACAGGCAATATTGGAAATTAAATTAATCACAGAAAATTGAAATTATGTTTTCACCTAAGAACACAATTTTCAAAAATTTCAATGAAGGTTTTACCAAAAGGGAAAAGCTTAAGGACAAATTCTGAGGAATAATTCTGTAGACATTTCCCCAAAGCAATTTAAAGTACAATAGAAAAAATAAATAAATAAATAATAAAAATAAAATTGAAAAAATACCATGAATGAAACTGAAACCTCTTATGTGATATTCAAGACATCTCATATCATATTTTATTAAGAGTTATGTCTGTCACTTTACATGGGAGTGACTACATAGCATATTTTGTACAGTGACAGAAGTAATCCCAAAAAAGAAGTGAATACTTCAGTGATTCAGTACAATAACATTATCATTAAAATGTTCTGAATTTGAAGGATTTTTTTTTCAAACTACATGCTAGTGCAACTTGATTATTAACAATTAATCTAAATTTAAATTAGCAAGAGGACACATAATACAATTGACAATCTTTAAGTTGATTTCTTTAGGTGACAGGAAAGCAGCTCAAAACGAAATTTATGAAATCAAGTTCAAATGTTGAAGATATGAAGAAAGTGATTTTCCTGTCTTCACCCTTGTAGAAACATTTATAAATATTTTTTTGAAGAAATTAAATAACTGTAACCTTTTCATAACGATAAAAAAAATTATTTTTCCTATCATTCTGTCTTTTAAAGAAAAAATACTTAAGGCTGCCTCTATATCAAATTTTGAAAAAAATGGGAAGTCTCATCATTCTATATCAATTTTCTTTTTTTTTAAATACAAGAGTTTTTTTCTTTTTTTCTTTTCTTTTTATTACAGTGGTACCAGTCATAAAAATCCATGCTTGCCAATAAGCCTTTTTTTTTTTATTACACAGATATTTAAATTTCTATTGAACCCACTGTGAAAATGCTTTTTGTCTTTTCTTAGGCATTTGACTTTTGTACAATTCTGAGTAGCTTTCCATTCATATATAGAATGAAGTGTAAACTCATTCATACATACAAAAACAATATATACACAAGCCACGTATCTGAGTATATATAAAACATCAGCAAGCCTTCATTTCCGCGAAAGGAACTGGGGACCCTACCACGTACTCACTCCAAGAGCATCACAACATGAAAACTACAAGTATCATGCTGTGACCACGGCGGTTCAAACATGAACCTACCGTATAAGAAAAGAAAAGCCTTCATTATAATATCTAGATTTCAAGACCAAATGATCCTCCTATCCTCTCGGTGATCCTCCTATCCTCTCGGAAACAAAGCAAAAAATGGTGGGAAAAGTTGAGGGGGACAGAGACCCTGGCTATTAATCGTCAAGAAGGATAATGTTGAAATACATAATAATGCCTTCGGTATACAAATTCATATTCATGTCAAAATATTTAGTCTGTACTGGAAACTAAAACAATGACTTCCCTTCAAAGTTAAAACTGGTGAGAGTGGCCTGTCTATAATGTTTAAAGATGAAATGATATACATAACTTTCATGATATTCAACAAATGTATATTAACATTAGAGGGATAGACAGATAGACAGACAGGCAGACATATAAAACAATAGATAGATAAATAGAAGAAGATATAAACTAATAAAAGATATGTATGTCTGTCTGTATCTGAATGTCCTCACAAATAACTCAAATGTTCAAAATTATGGGGAAATGAGATCCAGAAATTGAATTATTAATTTATTTTCAAAGAAAAGTAATAGAGAACAATAAATCTAGATCTACAAGAAAATGAAATGAGTAAATGTTACTCACATCTACCCCTCAAATTAAATTCTCATGTATGACTTTGCTCGTGTTACATTTGGAATAAAACATCCCAGAAAATATTTCATTAACAGCCTATCAATATTTCCCTTTTGCTTAATATTCCCAATATCAAATATGGTATATCAAAAACATGAATATACTATAATGTATTACCTACTTCTTCAAAACATGAACATTATGAGAATTAAACCATTACTTCATATCAACATCTTCCTTAGCAGGATCGAAAGTTTCATCATCCATGGGTTGCGTTTCAATCTTCCGTTTCTTTGGGGGGATGTATGACCCCAAGCCACCTGCTCTTTCCGATTCCTCTATGGTGTAGGGTTCTAACTCTAGTGACTTCAGCCGCTTCTTGTGAGGTTTCGATTTGAAATGGCTTTTCAGTGCTTCACGGTTTATAAAGTAGCGCCTGTGGGTGTATAAATAAATAAGTAAATACAATAAGGTTATTATTACTTTGCTGAAAACATTTAAATGATGAAGTGAACTATTAAACTGCCCTTTCTTCAACAGGAATGGTATTTCCATTATAACAATCTTTCATCGTAGTAAAAAGATAATCAATATGGGAAAAATTATACAAACTAAATATTACTGAAGCAATTGTAACTTCAGCACAATATCGAACTCTAATCTCAAAATCAAGATATACTGGAGGAAAAACTTACGCGCAGTGGACACAGTAATGCTGAGCATCTCCAGGCAAGTCTGGGTCAACCTCTTGGTGTAGTAATTTGTGAATATTTTCTTCTTTGAGGTCATCATCAATCTATGGATATTTTATTCAGTTAATATATACACAATTTTACCAAAAGCATCAACTTATCATAAACAAGTTACAACCTTCTATTCTTAGCAAAAACTACAACTGCTAAACTGCAAGGCCATGAAATAGCCTTAAGAGCTATTGACTTTTAATACTGCAAGATAGTACTATACACTGCACACCATGATAAGTTTTTAAAAATCTCTCCTAGTTCATAAGTTCCCAGCTGAAAGTCTCTTGTTTCCAAATTAATTTACAGTGAATAAAATAATAAAACATTTTTATCTCTATCTTCAAAAAATAAAGAAAACAAAGAAAGAAGTTATATCAAATTTGTTTCAGACATACATATACTACAATTTAAACAGTACCTGGAATATTAGATTAAGATTTGCTTGGAAACTTGAAATTTACTGTGATTTACACTGAAAAACCAAGTGTCAATAAATTTATTCTACAGTCTCAGAGAGCTACTACATGCTCCAGTAAATACCAACAACTTCTATCACATATTTTCTAGCAAGATAAAACTTGGAGAGTTCTTTCTTGGAGGATAAATAAAACTCTATATTGAAAGGATACAAAATATAAAGGTTTCCTGTCCTTTAAACAGATGCTGTGGCAATTGACAAATGGGTCAATAGTGGATTAATGGTTACATTGTAATCATGTATTTTTTATGATATAGGTGTACCAAACTGAAAATAAAGGTAATTTTCTAAAATCAGTTTATGTCAATAAATCCATAGAATCTGGTATTGACAGAGTCCTCATGATGCCTTGTATGTATTTTTTGTGGTTTAAGTCAGCCTTGGCCATAATAATGATGATACAAGACCCAATATATGGGAAAGGAGATAGGTATAATCCACAAATGGAGTAGTTTGATTATGCCCAATCCATGTATTGCATATCATTGTGAGGGGGGGGGGGGTACTGTCCCTAATACCACTCCTTAAGAGGGGTTGCTGCCTTCTAAACCCCTGCTTATTGGGGCTAGAATACAAAATCCCCACCACACTGACTGTTAAGATAGAGCCCAAGTCTAAGTGACACATCTCATGAGTGATTCCCTGGTCTGTGAATTAAACATCTCCCACTGCACACCCACTCCTAAATCACTGTGCAAGCAGGGAATTTCCAAAGATGTTGTAAATTTGTGTGAGAAGCTGTCAAACAATTACTAAGGTCTGTGTAGCTTTGGAACCCTAGCCAAGACCAACAAACCTCCGTCTATTTTGTTGTTGCAAGATAGAGTTTGGTTTCCTGTCACTGGATATTGGCACTGACATTAAAACACGACTTAAAATATTAGTAACAAATCAATACATAAAAAAAAATAAGAGACACAACTCTCTCATTCTTAGGGCATGATAATAACATAAAAATCATAATCCAGTGCAATAACGACACAAATATAAGTTACAACACCGACAAAACCCCCCACTAAAATATACCTCAATATACCTCAAAGTCGCTCTTTCACACGCCCTTCCTCCTCTCACCTGATCCAAATCTTTCGTCTTCCTCTTTGTCTTCAAGAGTCTCTTCAGTCCGGGAGAACTCTTCTTCCTCCTCTTTGGTCCGCCACCCATTACGAAAGGCTAATTCAACCCAAGGGATTTTAACTCAGGTGAATAGAGGGGGAGAATTTTGTTCCACACGGAGTAATCGCCTTCCTCCTCCTCGCCAGCTGATGGAAGGAAATCCACGTGCTCTCGCTTCGTAAACATTGTGACGTCACGAGTTACACGAACGGGGGTGGATTTTTTCTCTTTTTTTTAGTTTTTAATCTATTTTTGTGTTGATTTTTAAATGTATGTGATCCAGTATGTGATCTATTTGTTTTTGTTTTTATGTGGTGTTACTTTTTAGTACTATGTATGGTATTGTAAATGTTGGTACGACTTGGTGTTCTTATTTTTTATTATATAGTTTTACTATTGCTACTCCTATTGATATTATTGAAAAAGTAGTTTTAGCCGCTGTTACTAATTATATTAACGTGGATGTTACTATTGAGGATGATTATAACAACGTCCATACTGACAATAATGGTAACGATAATCCTGATAATGATTAAGGTGATGATAATAGTAATAATGTCAATCATAATCGTTATTACTATCATTATCATTATCATTATCATTATCATCATAATCATTTTCATTATTGTTATCATTACTATTATTATTTTCATTGTTA
>NC_051386.1:59322929-59340429 GCF_015228065.2 Penaeus monodon | reverse complement strand
GAGAGAGAGAGAGAGAAGAGATAGAGAAAATGGGAGAATGTGGCAACATCCGCGGCAGAAAGTCTGTGCGAGTGTACCCGCCGACACCAAAGTCCCCGGATCCTGAGTCGAATTTACAGACAAAGAGGTTCGCCCTGTATGGTTAGGTGTATGCATGAGTGTTCTCCACAGTTCAAGATAAGATGGGTCCCTTCAGGCATTGTTAAAACAGCGTTGTTTACTACACGCCTTTATTTAGATCAGACTGTTCCCGTTACGGCGGCCGTGCTGTGACGCATTTGTTCTGTTTATTCAGGGCGGTATCCGCAGCTACGGAATATAAATCATGTTCTTTGTATTCGCATTCCTTATATAATGTTCTGCCCATTTTACAATTCGTGAATCCGATGTAAACGGCTTGAAACGAGAGCCCCCGTCCAAAAGAATGCATGGGAGGCCCACTGCCATTTAGTTGCCAGTCATGCAAATGTTGGCGGCGACCTGCACGTCCCAGGCATCTCCCGGCCATCAGGTGTCATGAACGGCAGACTGTCAGTCATTCACAAGTAGCGATGCTCGGCGCGGCGGGAGAGTCTGCTGGGTGACACACGGGCACGGGTACGAAGCCCGGAATGGTACACATGAGCAGTAGTAGTTGAGGAAAACGGGACGACCTCTCCGCGTCCTCCTTAGGGCGAGATCTTCATGAAAGTCTTGGCCTTTCTTTGAACTTTGAATTTCGATCGATCAGAGCCAGGGCACGGCGTCACCGTGCCTTCGGTATTTCAGTGTCAGAAGAATTACACTAGAAATGTCGCTCGAGATGGCCGATATTAGAGTCTGCGAAGGCGAGCAGCGACGGGAGCGAGGCAGCAGCCCGAGCGAGACAATATGGGGAGGTCGATACAATCTGGAATAGTTGTTGCGAGGGTAGCGTTCAGCGAGGCCCGGGCCCTCGGCGTCACCCGTCAAGAAAGCTTCAGCGCGCGCCCTTTGCACCTTATACTAATTTCTGTGTGACATGATACCCCTCTCATATACCTATTTGATCCTAAAAGCCCAGTCTTAGTAATAGTCAGCAACACAGAGGAGACGCCCATGTCATTTCCTCCTGGCCGCCATTTTGTAAACTCAAACAAAGAGTTGCGGTTTTTTGGGTCGCTGAAGCCTCGTACGCGGACGGTGAATCTTTGAAAGCTTGGGGATTTATATATCTAAGAGGTTTGCTATATTCAGGGACCATATCAAAGTATGAAACGAATTTATTGTAATGTTAATCAATAAAGTATTTCAGAGCCTGCGCGACCGTCGCTAGGTGCAGATGGCCCTCGCGCTCCCAGGCATCGAGCACAGTCTCGTAAAAATTTAACTTCCCTTTTATACCAGCACGCCGCGGGAGTAACACCCACTGGAAAAATATTCCCCGCGGCCCTCGTATTTTTCGAAAGCGCGTTATAAAATAAAATCGGCCGCCGGCGAGAAAAGACGCGCGGGTATTGTTAGTGCGTTGTGGTGGCGGTGACGTGCGAGGCGGAGTGTTGGAACGCGTGGTGGTGAGCCGCTCGCGAACAACACTACCGGCGGTGTGTCCTGACTCCGCTTCTTCGGTGCCCAGTGCGCCGCTCGTGACTGCCGCCCTGCCCCAGAAATGTGTTCTCGGTGTTTCTGAGTGAGTGCTCTCGCGTGTGATCCCCAAGGAAAAATGTCTAAGGATAGGAGCAAAGACGCAGAGGCGTATGACCGGGAATATGATGCGTTTCTCAAGCAGCTTGAGGAGTTTCATCAGCAGAGGGGGTAAGTGCAGTTATATTGTGGCTTTTGACGAGTCCTGAGATATGTGTCGGTGTTCTTTACGTGTTGAGTCAAGCACTAAGGCCGAATATGCCCCGACAGGACGCCCTTCAAGCGGCTCCCCCGCATCAACGGCAAGGGAGTGGACCTGTACCTGCTCTACGTGGTGGTGACGGCGCGCGGCGGCTGGCAGAAGGTCGGTGTCTCGCCACTCGTATTTTCCCGCCACGGGTTGAGGCCACTGGCACTGGCACCTCACGCACGACAAGCACACTCACCTCGCGCTATCACTCCACTCATTCACTCACACTACTCACTCACACCCTTAGACGTGACCAGCGCTGCCCCTGGGGTGGCGTTCTTGCCCCGGTTCCTCCTGTCAACGAGGTCTTCCTGTTGCCCTCCTTGTGCTTTCCACCTATCCGTCTATCGTCCTTCTCCCTCCTTGTCTTTATTATCTATCTGCTTTGTCCTTCGTCTCTATTCCGTCTCTTTATCATCCTCTTGTCTCCTCTCCTTTTGTTTCATCCATTTCTGCCTTCCATGTACCGTAGGCATTCTGTTCATGGGGTGGAAGGCAGGAGGAATTTCAACCAAGTTTAGGCACAAAATGCTGGAAAAAATCCCCTTGACAGGTTTACTATATTGAGGTCTTAGCATAGGCTTGTCTTAGCAGGGCTGCAGCATCACTACATATAGGCCTATAAAATCTCTACTCTGATATTGTGTGTCAGTTTTCAAAATATTCCTCTTTGTTATCAGTAAATGTATTTTAGTACCTATTTCCAGGGATTGTTTATAGGGATAACTTAGTTCCTTTGTATGTGAAAACGCCTGTTTCATAAGGTTTATTTATACTTCATAACATTGTGTGAGCCAGTGTTTGATTTCTTATTTGAAGGTAAATAAACAGGCTTTATCAGTGAATATAACTTATTTTATAGATATGGCCTTAAGGCTTTTCGATAGTGTATGGTTTCAAACATCAGGTATGGGATACGCATAGGAATTTTGATGGAATTAGTAGGTAGGAAAGGGAAAACAGGAAAATTTTTAGTGAAGGATGTGATGGATCAGGGTTCTAGGAAAATGACTGAGATGATTTATTATAGTCTGTACTGAGATAAGTATATTGGGAGATTTCAAAACTACGAAGCAGTTCTTGTAGACAGGGTTTTGAGAACTGTGTAATGAATCTTAGATTGAAGTAGAAAATAAATGTTGCAAGCTGACAAAGGAGCTAATTAAATATTCTTACATAGTATGAAAGGATGATGTTATTTGATTGGACAAAATTTAATTATATAATTCTGGTTGATTAATGATTTGACTAACACGTAAAGATTATTAATTTGGTTGCTCATGCATACACACACACCCACACACCCACAAGGCAACCATTCTCAACCCCTTCATAAATTTTCCATAGTTATTTCAGGGTTACAGTTTTATTTTCAGAAAGTTACTATTTTACTAGGGTTCATATTTCTTTGTTCTTTATTTCTAAGTTAAACTAAAAGATATGCAAGACAGCACAAATACATTCTCAGATATAAAAAAAGCTATAGTGATATATCTCAAATAGATAGTTTGATGTAATCCTGCTTAATTACTATTGTTAATACATGTTATTTCAAGATAGTAGTCAACATAACAGGTTTAAAACTTAGGGAAAGCAACAAGTATGAATTTGACGCTAACTGAACCACTTTTCCATTGAACAACCATTGTATTTCTATTTGATAACTTATTTTCTTTCAATTTGATTGTTTTCTCTTAAGGAAAGCAAAACTTATGAATTTAATGCTATTTAAAAACCTAATTTACTATCTGATAAATTATTTTCTTGCACTTTATCTATTTTCTCTCTCTCTCTCTCTCTCTCTGTCTCTCTCCCTCTCTCTCTCTCTCTCTCTCTCCTCTGCTCTTCTCTCTACTCTCTCCTATCCTCTCTCTCTCTCTCCTCCTCTCTCTCTCTCTCTCTCTCCTTTCTTTTTTTTTCCCCTTTTTTGCTTTTTCTGTTTTGTTTCCTTTCGTTTTTTTGTTTTTTCCTTTTTTTTTTTTTCCCCCCTTTTTCCTGTTTTTTTTTTGGGGGGGCCCCCCTTTTTTTGTTTTTCCCCTTTTTTCTTTTTTGCTGTCTTTTTTTTTTTTTTTTTTTTCCCCCCCCCCCCCCCTTTTTTTTTTCGTTTTTTTTTTCCCTTTCTCCCCCCCCCCCCCCTTTCCCCTTCTCTTTTCCCCCCCCCCCCCTTTTTTCCCTTTTCCCCCCCTTTTCTTTTTTTCCCCCCCTTTTCCTTCCCCCCCTTCCCCTTTTTTCCTCCCCCTTTCTTTTTTCTTTTTTTTCCCCTTTCCTTTTTCTTTTTTTTTCCCTTCCTTTTTTTTTTTTTCCCCCCCCTTTTTTCCCTGTCCCCCTTCTTCCTTTTTTTTCCTTTTCCCTTTTCTTTTCCCCTCTCTCCCCCCCTTTTCCCTTCCTTCTCCTCCCCCTCTTTTCTTCCCCCCCTTTTCCCTCTCTCCCCCTTTCTTCCCCCCTTCTCCTCTTTCCCCTTCCTTTTCCCTCTCTCTTTCTTCCCTTCCCCCTTCTCTTCCTTCTCTCCTCTTCTTTTCCCCTTCTTCTTTTCTCTTTTTGTCTTCTTTTCCCCTTTTTTTTTCTGTCTTTTTCTCTCTTTTGTCTCTCCCTTTTTTTCCCCCTCTGTTTCCTTTTTTTTTCTTTTTTCTTCTTCCCTCTTTCTGTTTCGTCTGTCTCTTCTCTTTTCCTGTCTTCCCCTCTCTTCTTGTTGTCTGTTTCCCTTTTCCCCTTCTGTCTGTCTTCTTCTCCTCTCTTGGTCTGTCTTCTCTTTTCCCCCTTTTTTCTTTTTCCCTCTTTTTCCCTTCTTTTTCCCCTCTCTTTCTTTTCTGTCTTCTTCTCTTTTCCCCTTTTTCTTCTCCTTCTTTTTTCTTCCCCTTCTCTCTCTCTTTTTCCCCTTCTCTCTTCTCTCTTTTTCCTTCCTTCTTCTTCCCCTCTTTCTTCTGTCTCTCTCTCCCCCCTTTTGTTTTCCCTCTCTCTTTCTCTCTTTCCCCTTCTCCCCTCCCCCCCCTCTCTCTTTCTTCTCTCCTCTTCCCCCCCCCCCCCTCTCCCCCTTGGTTTTTCCCTCTCTGTTTTTCCCCTCTCTCTTCTTTTTCTCTCCCCTTTCTCCTCTTTCTTCTCTTTTCCCCTCTTTCCCTTCTTCTCTTTTTTTTTTCTCTCTCTTTTTTTTTCTCTCTTTGTTTTTCTTTTTTTTTTTCCCCTTTCTCTTCTTGTTTTTTCTCTTTTTTTTTCCCTTCTCTTTTTTTGGTCTGTCCCCTTCTCCTTTTTTTCTTCTCTCTCTTTGTCTGTCTCTTCTGTTTTTCTCTCTCTCTTTTTTCTTTTTTTCCCCTCTTTTTTTCTCTCTCGTCCTTTCTGTTTTCCCCCCCCCCCCCCCCCCCCTTTTTCTGTCTTTTCTCTTGCCCCTTTTCTCTTTTTTTTCCCCTTCTCTTTTCTTCCCCTGTCTCTTTTTCCTTGTCTTCTTCCTCTTTTTCTTTTTCTGTCTTTTTCCCCCTTCTTTCTGTCTTCTTTTTTCTCTTCTTTTTTTCTTTTCTTCTTCTTCCTTCTCTCTTCTCTTTCTTCTCTTTTCTCTCTTCTTTTCCCCCTTTTCCCTTCCCTTTTCCTTCCTTCCCTTCTCTTTTTTTCCCTTCTCTCCTTTCCCCCCCCCTTTTTCTTCTCTTTTTTCCCTCTTCTCTTCCCCTTTTTTTCCCTTCTTCCCCCTTTCCTTCTCTCTTCCCCTCCCCTTTTCCCCCCTTTCCCCCCCCCCCCCCCCCCCCCCCCCCCCCCCCCCCCCCCCCCCCCCCCCTTTCCCCTTCCCCCTTTCCTCTTTTTTTTTTCCCTCTCTTCTCCCCCCCCCTTTTCCCCTTCCTCCTCTCCCCCCCCCCCTTCTCTCCCTTTCCTCTTTTCCCTCCCCTCCTCTCCTCTCCTCTCTCTCTCTCCCCTTTTCTTTTTTCTCCTCCCTCTTTTTCCTTTTTTTCCCCCCCCGTTTTTTTCCTTCTTCTTCCCCCTCTTCTTCTTCCTCTTTCCTTTTTTTCCCCCCCCCCCTCTCTCTTTTTCTCTCTCTTTTTCTCTCCCCCCCTTTCTTCTCTTCTTTCTTCTCTTTTTTTTCCTTTTTTTTTTTTTTTTCCCCCCCCCCCCCCCTTCTCTTTCCTTCTTTTCTTTCCCCCTTTCCTTTCCCCTTTTTTCCTCTTTTTTTTTTTCCCCCCCCCCTTTTTTTTCTCCCCTCTTTCCTTCTCTCTTTCTTTTTTTTCTTTCTTTCTTTTTTCTTTTTCCCCCCCTTTTTTTCTCTTTTTTCCTCTTTCTCTTCTTTTTTTCCTCTTTTTTCCTTCTCTTCTCTTCCTCTTTCCCCCCCTTTTTTTCTTTTCTTCTTCTCTCTTCCTTTCTTTCTCTTTTCTTTTTTCTTCTTCTCTCTCTCCTCTTTCTTCTCTCTCTCTCTTCTCTCTTTTTCCTCTTCTCCCCCCCTCTTTTCTCTCTCTCTCTCTTTCTCTCTCCCCCTTCCTTTTTTTTTTCCCCTTTTTTTTCCTGGTCTTCTTCCCCCTTTTTTTCCTCCCCCTTCTTCTCTTTTTTTTTTTCTTCCCCCCCCTTTTTCCTTCCCTCTCCTCTTCTTCTCTCTCTTCCCCCTTTTTTTTTTCCCCCCCCTCTCCCCTCTTCTTTTTTCTCTCTCTCTTTTCTTCTCCCCCTTTTTCTTTTTTCCCCCCTCCCCCTTTTTCCCCCTCTTTCCTCTTTTTCCCTCTCTTTTTTCTCCCTTCCTCTCTTTCCCTCTTCCCTCCTCTCTCTCTTTCTCTCTCTCTTCCCTCTCTCTCCCCCTTTTTTTCCTCTTCTCTTTTTTTTTCCCTCTTTTTTTTTCCCCCTCTTTCTCTCTCCCCCCCTTTTTCTTTTCTCTCCCTCTCTTTCTCTCTCCCCTTTTCTCTCTCCCCCTTTCTCTCTTTCTTCTCCCTCTTTCTCTCTCCCCCTTTTCCCCCTTCTTTTTTTCTTCTCTCTCTTTCCCCCTCTCCCCTTCTTTCTCTTTTTCTTCTCTCTGTTTTTCCTTCTCTCTTTTTTCCCCTTCTCTTTCTTTTTTTTCCCTTTCTTCTCCTTCCTTTCCTTTTTCTTTTTTTTCCTCTTTTTTCTTTCTTTTTTTTCCTTCTTTTTTTTTCCCCTCTTTTTTTTTTTTTTTTTTCCCCTTCTTCTTCTTTTTTCTCTCTCTTTTCCTTTCTTCTCTTCCCTCTTTTTTTTTTCCCTCTCTCTCTCCCCTCCCCTTCTTCCCCTTCTTCTTTCCTCTTTTCCCCCGCTCTCTTTTTCTTTTCCCCCTTTTTCCCTCTCTTCTCCTCCCTTTTTTTTTCCTTTTCCCCCCCCCTTTTTTTCCCCTTCCCCCCTTTTCTCCCCTCCTCTTCTCCCCTTTTTCCTCTCTCTCTTTTTTCCCCCCCCTTTCTTTCCCCTCCCTCCCCCCCTTTCTCTCTCTCTTTTTCTTTTTTTTCCTCTCTCTCCCCTCTTCTTTCTCTCTTCTTTTTCTTCCCTCCTTCCCCTTTCCTTCCCCTTCCCCCCCTCTCTTCCCCCTTTCTCTCCCCCTCTCCCTTCTCCCTCTTCCTCCTCTTCTCTCTTTTCTCCCCTCTTTTCCCCCTTTCTCTCTCTCCTCTCTCTCTTCCTCTCTCTCTCTCTCTCCCCCCCCCTTTTTTCTCCTTTTTCCCTCCCCTCTCTCTCTTTTTCCCTTCCCCCCTCCTCTCTCTCTCTTTTTCCCTCCTTCTTCCTCTCCTCTCTCCCTTCTCTCTCTCCCCCCTTTCTTCCCTTTTCCTTTCTCTCTCTCTCCCTTCCTTCTCTCTCTCTCTTTTCCTCTCTCTCTCCCTCTCCTTCCTCTCCTCTTTCCTCCTTTCCTTTTTTTTTCCTCTCTCTCTCTTTTTTCCTCCCTTCTCTCTCTTTTCCTTCCTCCCCTTTCTCTTTTCTCCTTCTCTCTCTTTTCCTCCCCTTTTTCTCCCCTTCCTCTCTCTCTCTCTCTCCTTCCCCTCTCCCTCTTCTCCCTCTCCTTCCCTCCCCTTTCTTCCCCCCCCTTTTTTCCCTTTCCCCCTCTTTCTCCTTCCTCTCTTCTCTCCCTTTTCCTTTCCTCTCTCCTCCTCCCCTTTTCCCCTTTCCTTTCCCCCTCCTCTTCTCTCCTCCCTCTCCTCTCTCTCTCTTTTCTCTCTCTCTCTCTCTCTCTCTCTCCCCTCCCTTTCTCTCTTCTTTTCCCTTTTTTTTTTTTTCCCTCCCCCCCTTCCTCTCCTCTCCTCTCCTCTCCCCCTTTCCCCTCCTTCTCTCCTCTCCCCCCTTTTTCCCCTCCTCTCTCTTTCTCCCCCTTCCTCCCCTCTCACTCCCCTTTCCTCTCTCCTTCTCTCTCTCCTTCCTCTCCCCTTCTCTTTTCCTCTCCTCTTCCCCCCTCCCCTCTCCTTCCCCCTTTTTTCCCTCCCCTTTCCCCCTCTCCCCTCCTCCTCTTCTCTCTCTCCCCTCTCCCCCCCTTTTTTCCCCCCTTTTCTCTCTCTCTCCCCTTTTTCCCTCTTTCTTTTTTTTTTCTCTTTTTTTTTTTTCCCCCCCTTTCCCTTTTCCTTTCTCCCCCCTTTTTTTTTTTTTTTTTTTTTTTCCCCCCTTCCTTTCTCCCCTCCCTCCCCCCTTCTCCCTCTCTTTTCCCCTTTTTCCTTTCCCTCCTCCCCTTTCCCCCCCTTTTCTCCCCCCCCCCTTTTTTTTTCCTCTCCTCTCCTCTCTCTTCCCCCTCCCCCTCTCCCTTTTCCCCCCCCCCCCCCCTCCCTCCCCCCTCCCCCTCCCCCTCTCTCTCCCCCTTCTCCCTCTCCTCTCCCTCTTTTCCCTCTCTCTTTTTTTCCCCTCTCTCCCTTCCCCCTCCTCTCTTTCTCCTCTCCCTCCCTCCCTCCCCCCTCCCCCCCCTTTTTTCCCTCCCTCCCTCCCCCCCCCCCCCCCCCCCCCCCCCCTCAACCCCCCCCCCCCCCCCCCCCTCTCTCTCCTCTCTCTCCCTTCCCCTCTCTTTTCCCCTCTCCCTCTCTCTTCTCCCCCCCTTCTTTTTCTTCTTTTTCCCCCCCCTCTTCTTCTTTTCTCTCTCTCCTCCCTCTCCCCTTCTCTCCCCCTTCTTCTCTTTTTTCCTTCCCTTCCCTTCCCTTTCCCCCCTTTCCCCTTCCCTTCCCTCTCCCCCTTCCCTTCCCTCTCTCTCCCCTCTCTCCCTCTCCCCCTTCCTCCCTCTCCCCCCCCCCCCCCCCCCCCCCCCTTTTTTTTTCTCTTTTTCCTCCTCTCTCTCTTTTTTTTTCCCCCCCCCTTTTCCCTCCCTTCCCTCCCTCCTTCCCTCCCCCTCTCTCCCCCTCTTCCCTCCCTCTCCCTTTTTCCCCTTCCCTCCTCTCCTCCCCCCTTTCCTCCTCTCCCCCTCCCTCCTCTCCCCCTTTCCCCCTCTTTTTCCCCCTTCTCCTCTTCTTCTCTCTCTCCTCTCTCTTCTCTCTCCTCTCCTTCCTCTCTTTCCTCTCTCTTCTTTCTCTTCTCTTTTCCCCCCTTTTTCTTCCCCTCTCCTCTTCCCCCCTCCCCCCCTTCCTCCCTCCCCTCCCCCCTTTTTCCCCCCCCTCTCTTTCTCTCTCTCCCCCCCCCTCTCCTCTTTTCCCCTTTTTCCCCTCTCTCTTCTTTCTTCTTTTCTCCCCCTTTTTTTCTCTCTCTCCTTTTCTCTTTCTCTCCCCTTTCTCTCTCTCTCTCTTCCCCTTCTTCTCTTCTCTTCCCCTCTCCCTCTCTCTCTCTCTCCCCTTTTTTTCCCCCCCCTTCTCTCTCCTCTCTTCCCCCCCTCCCTTCCCTTCCCCCCCTTCCCCCCCCCCCCCTTTTTCCCCCTTCCCCCCCTCCCCCCTCCCCCTTCCCTCTCCCTTCCCCCTCTCCCCTCCCCCCCTTTTCCCCCCCCCTTTTCCCTCCCCCTCCCCCCCCCCCCCCCCCCCCCCCCCCCCCCCCCCCCCCCCCTTTTTTCTCCCCCTTCTCTCCCCCCTCCTCCTCCCCTCCTTCCCCCTCTCCTCCCTCTCCCTTCTCCTCCTCTCCTCCCCCCTCTCTCTCCTCCTCTCTCTCTCCCCCTCTCTTCCTCCCTCCTCTCTCTCTCCTCCTCCTCTCTCTCTTCCTTCTCTCCCCCTTTCCTCCCCCCCCCCCCCCCCCCCCCCCCCCCCCCCCCCCCCCCCCCCCCCCCAAACTCCCCCTCTCTCCCCCCCCCCCCCACCCCCCCTTTTTTTTTTTTTTTTTTTTTTTTTTTTTTTTTCCCCCCCCCCCCCCCCCCCCCCCCCCCCCCCCCCCCCCTCTTTCCCTCCTCCCCTCTTTCCCCCTCCCCTTTTCCCCTCCTCCTCTCTTTCCTCCTCCTCTTTTTCTCCCCCCCTTTCCTCTTCCTCCCCTCTCTTCCTCTCCCCCCCTTTTCCTTCCCCCCCTTCTCTTCCCCCCCCCTTTTTCCCCCCTTTTCCCTCCTCCTCTCTCTCCTTTCCCCTCCTCCCCCCTTCCTCCCCCCCCTTCCCCCCCCCTCTCTCCCCCCTCCTTTTCTCCTCTCCCCTTTTCCTTTCCTCCCCCCCCTTTTTTTCCCCTTTCCCTCCTTCTTTTTTCCCCCCTTTTCCCCTCCTCTCCTCTCTCCCTCTCCCCCCCCCCCTCTCTCTCTCTCTCCCCCCTTTTTCCCCTCCCCCTCTTCTCCCCTCCTCCTCTTTTCCCCCTTTTTTCCTCCTTTCTCCTCTCTCTCTTTTTTCTCTCTCTCTCTTTCTCTCTTCCCTCTCCCTCTCTCTCTCCTCTCTCTGTCTCTCTCTCTCTTTCTTTCTCTCTCTCTCTTTTCTCTCTCTCTTCTCCTCTCTTTTTCCCCCTTTCTCTCCTCTCTCCCCTCTCTCCTCCCCCTTTCTCTCTCGTCCTCTCTCCCCTTCCCTCCCTCTCCTCTCTCCCCCTCCTTCCATCCCTCTCCTCTCTCCCCCTCCTTCCATCCCTCTCCTCTCTCCCCCTCCTTCCCTCCCATTCCCCTCCCCTCCCCTTATCCCCTACCCCTACTCGAATTCCAGAGTTTGCCACCAGATCCTTTTATTTTTATTTATTGGGGGGGGGGTTGATGGGGAAACCCCGTCGTATGTTGTAGTGAGAGGGGGGAGAAGAGAGAAAGAGAGAGAGGGGGAGAGGGGAGGATGGAGGAGGAGAGAGAGGGGAGAGAGGAGGGGAGAGAAAGAGGGAGAGAGAAAAAGGGAGAGAGAGAAAGAGAGAGAGAGAGAGAGAGAGAAATTGAGAAAGATAGGGGAAAGTGTAAATAATGATGTAAATAGATATGTCATATAAACAGATGAATGAAAAGAAAAGAAATGGAAGAATCAGTTGACAAATAATAAATTGTAAATGAATAAATTAAATAATTAATAAACGAATTTGTTAAATAAATGTTTTAGGTATGTTTTTAGCCGAGTTTTTTTTAGGAGGGGGGGGGGGGTTAGTGCTTAGTAGGTTGTACTGGTGCGTCGAATGTTTATAGAAATATGTATTTTGCGCATACATATACAGAAACATATACTTCACGCAGATACACGGACACACGCACGCACGCACATTTACACATGTACATACTTAGATACACATGCACACAATACACTACAAAGAACACATAACAGTACACATACACACAGATACACATACACACAGATACACATACACACAGATACACTACACACAGATACACATACACAAAACACAACACCGATACCATCAAAAAGAACCATACACACAGTACAATACACAAGATAAACACCAAGATACACTACCAGAAACACTACCAACACACTCCCAAATAAAACTACCAACACACAATACACTTACGCAGAGATACACTTCCAGATACACAACCAAGATACACTACCAAGATACCTCCCCCGATACACTTACCCAAGATACACTACCAAGTTTTCAATACACACAGATACCTACCAAGATACACTCAAAGATACACTACCAAGAAACTAAAAAAAGATACACATACCAAAGATACACTACCAAAGATAACATACCACAGATACCCAACACACAGAAAACCATCCCAAAAATACACATCACCAAAAATACACACAATACACACCAAACACACGAGATTACACACCAATACACCGCAGAACCACGCAAAGATACACAGCAAAGAACCAGAAAGAAAAAAACACAGATACACAACAAAACAACAAAACACTAAACAAAACACACACACCACAACCAAAACAACCAAAAAACACAAAACCACACAAAAACACATCACCACAAATAACCCAAAAACACCACATACACACAGACACCAAAACCCCAGACACAGAACCCACACCCCTAGACACAAAAACCCCACCCCTAGACCAGACACACAACACCTGGACCAGACAAACAACCTAGACACAGACACACACACCTAACCGACCAACCCAGAAAACACACACACCAGACAAAACCCAAACCAACACCAGACACAAAACACACCCAAAAACCAGACACAGAACACACACACACCTAGCACAGACACAACACACCCTAGACACCCCAAAAAAAAACACCACCTAGACACAGACCACACACACCAGACCAGAAAACCACAACACCTAGACCGGGACAACACACACCTAGACACCCAGACACACACCAACAACACAGAAAAAACCCCCACACATAGACACGACACACACAACACTAGAACAAACACACACCACACACAACACAAACACACACACACACACATAGACACAGCCCACAGACAAAACCCCATAGACACAGACACACACATGACACAGACAACACCATAGCCAGACAACCCCTAGACACAGACACCCCCAACACAACACACCCCCCATAGCACAGAACACACACACATAGACAACAACACACCAAACAAACAACACACACACCACACAACACAACACAACACACACCACACAACACACACCACACACATAAAACAGTTGCACGCAACACGCACTCAAACGTAACAGTCATACAGACATCATGCCCATTTACACATGCACGCGCACCACTTTTCCAATCATCTTGATTTAGATGCGCTAAAGAATACACGCCCCAAAGTAGAAAATGTTGAATTAGAGCGGCGACAAACCACTCGCTTTTTTTGAGGTCACTGTCTATTTTTTGTCTACCCCCGTCTCCCACCGGGGCATTGACAACGAAATTTTTTCTCTAAACCCCCATTTCACAAAACCACTGCCTGACGAATGTAACCACAACCTCCTCCATCCACCACAACCATGCAACCATAACTGCACCGCCAGTAAACACTGTAATTTTGACATGCAGTATCATATCATGTAGTTTTGATTGATGAGTAACTAATGTAATGATAATATCACTCCAGATTTTTGTAGTCTTGTTATAGCCGCTGTTAGAAAAAAAACACAATATTATAATATATATATATAAAATAAAATATATTTTTATATAATATATTAATTTTTTTTTTTTTTTTTTTTTTTTTTTTTTTTTTTTTTTGTGGTTTCCCTATTAAATTCTATAAAATTTTTTTTTTGTTTTTTTCTTTAAACTTTTGGCAATTGCTCGTTGCGAATGGGACGAGCTCCTTGAAGATTTCCGCCTCCCAGCTGCTTGTGTGAATTCTGCCACGGCGCTGAAACATATTTATATTAGGTAAGTCCTCCCCCTCCCCCTTTTTTCCTTTTTTTCATATTTTTGCCGAGACTGGCGTCGTTTGGTGGCGGTGAGTGAATGCATTTGGCTGTCATCTGCAGAGGGCGAAGAGAACAAGCTAGATCGTATTTTAGCTGAAAGTAAAAGTGACCACGCAAAAATGTCTCGGCTCGCCCCAAGAAGGGAGAGAAGAGAGAACGGGTGTTTGGAGGACGCAGGAGAGGCGGCTGGGAATGCTCGTGAGGAGCGGAGGAGAGCGAGCACGGGGGGGGGGGGGATATCGAGGTAATGAGGGAAGGTGTGGAAGATTAAGATTAAGATTAAGAGAGGTTTATTGCCGTATGGAAGCGCATACACAGGCATACAGACTAATTACACATACCGACGCGCAAGCACAACACACACACACACACACACACACACACACACACACACACACACACACAACACACACACACACCAGGCACTACACACACACCAGGCACAACACCCAAGCACTCAACACACACCACACAGGCACATACACACACACACAAGCACACAACAACAGCAATGCACACACACACAGCACATACACACACACAGGCACACACACACACACTGGCACATACACACTGGCACATACACACACTCACACAGGGACACACACACACAGGGACACACACACAAGGGACACACACACAGGGACACACACACACAGGGACACACACACACACACACACACACACAGGGACACACACACACAGGGACACACACAAACACACACAGGCAGCACACACAGCACACACACACACAGCACACACACACACACACACACACACACACACACACACACACACACACACACACACACACACACACACCAGCACACACACACACACACACACACACACACAGAGGCACACACCACACACACACACGCACACACACACACCAGAGGCACACACACAGGCACCCGCACACACACAGGCACCCGCACACACACAGGCACACGCACACACACAGGCACGCACACACAGGCGCGCGCGCACACACACATGCACACAGGCACACACACACAGGCACACACACAGGAACAGGCACACACAGGCACACACACACACAGGACCACACACACACACAAGGCACACACACACACAGGCACACACAGGCACACACAGGCACACACACACAGGCACACACACACACAGGCACACACACACACACAGGCACACACACACACACAGGTACACACAGGCACACACACAGGCACACACAGGCACACACACACAGGTACATACAGGCACACACACACAAGCACACACACACACACACACACACACAGGCACACACACATACAGGCACACACACATACAGACACACACATACATACAGATACATACATACAGACACATACATACAGACACATACATACAGGCACACGCATACAGGCACATGCATACAGGCACACACACACACACAGGCGCACACACACACAGGCGCACACACACACAGGCACACACACACAGGCACACACACACAGCACACACACACACACACACACAGGCACGTGCGTGATTATGTTAATGCAACCACAAGTTTATTTTGCGGTAACGATTGATAGGTTTCATGGGCAACGATTAACTTCTAGAATAAAGAGGAGCCTATCAGTAGGTGCTAGATTTTCGGTGGTCGCCCTGGTTCAGGCGAATGGTGTTGTCTTCCGGTGGCGTTGAGTCCATGACGCGTTCAGCCAGGCGAAAAGGGAGCCCGAACGGCGGCGTCTGTCAGCTCGGCGGTCAGGACGGGGCCGCGCGTTGTGGCGTGTTTGTAAACAGTGCTGTAGTGCACGTGGTTGGGCAGCGCGAAAGTGGTGAGAGGGCGTGCGCGGGCCAGACAAGCGGACAGGTAGGCAGGGAAGGTAGTAGGAGTGTAGCAGCAGACAGCGGGGCGACACACACACACACACACTCACACACTCACACTGGGGCTGGGGGGTCGCTCACACCAGCACCATCACTGGCGGGCCACACACCACCCGCTCCCGCTGCCGCTCCCACTCCCTCGTGAGCTCGCGGCGCTGGTGCCGCTCATGTGCTGCTGCTGGTGACTCCGCCGCGACTGCCGCCAACCATCTCTTCCGGACCTTAGCGTAGCAGCAGCAGAAGGCCGCCCTGCGCCGCCCACCGCCCGCTCCCACACCTGTTGACTCCAAGTGCATCCCCACCACCGGCCAACCTCTCCCTCGTCCACCCACACGGTCGCCCGGGAAAAGAAGCCCAGACTCCGCCCACTCGCGTCGTCGGCGTTATTCAGCTGCACTCCCAGTCATCGGATGACGCAATCTGTATCAGGGCCCGTGTAGTGCCGGGCGGCCTCCAGGCCGTGTCGCCTGTACCCCAGCTGCCGACGGACTGAGCGCGGCGATGCATGTAGGTCGCGCTCCAGCACGAGGAGGAGGAGGGTCCGCGACGCCGCCTGAATCGGGCAGCCAACCACGATCGCAACCTGGCGTTCACTCAGAGTAGAGTCCTGACATGTGCGCGACGTGTTGGGAAGGACTTCGGAGAGCGACTGCGCCTGGGGTGGCTTCTGTTCATGCCTTCGAATGCCAGATCGCACAGCGCCATGACGGGCGCCGGCATCTTTCGGTCCCTCCCTGTTGCTGCGTGTATCCACAGCCGTGGATGCCAGCATCCCTGAACTGCAAACTCTCGCAGCGTTTGAAAGGCTTCTTGAAGCGCCGTTGCCAGCGTCGTTATATTTTCTTGGACTTGAAATTACCTGTCTTCTTCGGAGTCCCGGAGGGTTGGCACGTGGACTCGCTGCCCGCACAGAATGGCAGCGCGATTGAGGTTAAATAAAGTAAAATAAAGTAATGTATTCATATTCACACACATACACATATATACACATATACACATATATACACACATACACACATATATACACACATATACACATATACACATATACACATACACATATATACACATATACACATATATACACATATACACACACAGGCACACACACACCGGCATATATACACATATATGCATATATATACATATATGCATATATATACATGTATACACATTTATGCATATATACACATATACATCTACGTACACTGGCATTTGTACATAAACATTTATACAAATGCATATATGCTTATGTATGCATATATACTTTTACATATATTTATCTATCTATATGTATTCTTTGTTTATATATTGTATTTGTATATATATTTGTATGTGTTTATCTGTATGTGTGTGCATATATGCATGTGTATATATATGTATATATGTATATATACACATACATATCTATTTATATACATACATATATACATATGTATGTATATATTCATATATATATTATATATACACAGATATGTAATATATATGTATATATAGTGTATGTATATATATATATGTTGTATATGTATGTGTACATGTGTATATTTAGCGTATGTGTGTGTATGTATGTATGTATGTATATGTTCATTTATTTATTCAGTCGTGTATATATGTGCATAAACATAAATTCATACATAACATTCATAAATACATATGAAACATTTGTTCATTTATACGCATGTCTACACATACATAACCATATATCAGTAATTGTATACATATAGTATAGAATGCACGCACGCATATTTATATGTATGTATATATAATTATACATTATATGTGTGTGTATAGCTATGCATACATATGCACAAATATAGCCAGAAGATTGATATACTGTTTGTGGATGTCTGCCTATGGGAGAGCGGGAGGGAGTCTGCAACCATGGGAAGTTGCAAGTGGGCCTCTGTTCCCGTTGATCGTTTTAACAGAGCGAAGGACAAGTAGTTGCCGTGGGGATAGTCTTGGCCGATTCCTGTTGGGCCGCCTCGTAACGTCCAGCATTTCAAGCAATGTCGTCGGTAGTGTGTCCGTGCCGAATGTCCGGCCCGAGTTCGGCCTCCTTCGGGGAAAGGGACAAGGGGAAAGGGACAGGGGAGGCGGTCCGGATGGGTGTGCTCGGTTGACCCGGCACGGCCCGTGAGGAGCTCTTTGGCGTTCGCAGTTGGGAAGACGGGGAGCCTTG
>NC_051386.1:59295429-59317929 GCF_015228065.2 Penaeus monodon | reverse complement strand
CAATGAAAACGCTCCCCCCCCCGTACCCCCAGCCTCTTTGTACCCGCCTTAGTCAGGCGTCTTCTGAGTCGCCAGCTGCCCTTCCTGCAGCAGCACGTACCCGAGGCACAACAAACCACTGCTGGAAAGACCGACTCCCTGGTTTGTCGCCACCCCGCGGCCCCTCTACGACTTAGGTCTCCGGTGCTGAAGCCTGTTTCAGCACAACCCGCATGAAACCACCAGTCTTGGAGCAGCCACAACATCCCTTCTCTACAGTATAAACACCACGTCCGCCCCCCTCCCCCTCCCCCACGGCGCTGCCCGCCATCGCCACCGCCACCAGCTGCCGCTTGTGTTGTGTAGCGAGGTATTGCGTATTGATCCGGTATGTCCGCGCGGGCCCTCCCACCCTCGTCACTTTCCTTCCCCCGCCCCTTCCCGGCCCCTTCCCCGGCCCCTTCCCCGCCGCCGTCCTCCGCCGCCTCCCTTCCGCCCCCCCCCCGCTCCCCGCTCCCGCCCCTCTCCCTCCCGTTGCCGCTGACCAATGCAGTCTATGTGACGCTGGTAGACTCGAGTAATTCGAATACTTCTGATGCAGGCGCGGCGAGGGGTTTCCAGGGCGGCGGTGTCGATTGGATGCGTCAGCGTGGCTGCTTAAAGGCCCAGGTGGCAGGGAGGCCCCTTTCCCCTCCCCCCTGTCAGTCCCCCTCTGCTCCCCTGCCCGCACCACACGCACCCTGGCTCTCACCCACGCCCTGCCTTGATCACTTGTGAATAATTTACAGGAAAAGTGAGGCGTGTAACAGAAGAATTCGCTAAAAGCTACCACGGGGCCATGAAGGGGTGCGGAGGACCTTGGTGCCGATGCCGAGCCAAGGACGGATGGAAATGCTTGACATTGCTGTTGTCACTTCTGCCCGAGCTGAGGGAGCAAGGAGCATAGGCTGAGTCAGGATACCTCTGGTGCCCCGGTTACCGGGACCAGCAACAGATGCATCTCGTTCCGGTCACGACTCGCGTTCCAGTGGAAGTCGGTTAATACTGGCTGGTAAGGGCGCCGGGTGCCACGGGCAGGAGAGCCGCGCTAGGTATGGAAGGCCAGGGTTTTGCTGACCAAGCTTTACCATTTGCCCTCTGAGAGAGGTGGGGCGCCTGTGCAACAGTAGCAGTGGTTACCCCAGCTGTCGCGTCGCATTACGCACGGAGGAGTTCTGACCTTTGCTCTTTCCTCTCGGGCATTTAGTGCCTTTTTAAATTTGCAGGTGTTTGGCGAGTCGTCTTGAAGGAGAGTGCGAGCGCAGCCGGGATGCGACCGTGGATCCCGTTCATTTGGTCGGGTTTGCAGTCAGAACGAGTAATGGGGTAAAAATAGATGATTGTAAACTCAGTTCATGTGCCGTTACGTATATCTCCAGAGCCATTTAGAATAATATGCTCTATTGGTCATTTATACGATAGTTGAGGCCCCTGGAGACCAACGATGCGTGATGAGGAAGTGGCGCAGGTGATGAGTCGAGGGCAGGACCGCCTTGGTGGCCGGGATGCTGCTCACCGGGGGGACCAAAGTGTATTTTTAGCATTCCTCTGCATCTCGGCGCGAACGTGTTGGAGGTGAGGCGGGTTCGTGTGTTTACTTGTCAACGTTGGGTGCTCTTAGTCCCCGCCCTCCCTCTCGCCTCCGATGGCCCCCGCGCTCTGAGAGGGAAGCGTGTCGTCACTCTTGCTACTTCGCTTCTACGTACCTTTGTTTCTCTGCCTCGTGTCTGAAACCCGTTCAAGCACGGTGTAGGTGGGAGGAAAACGCGTGGTTACGGCATCACCATTGCCATAAGCTAATTAACGAGGGTTCCAAAGCTCTTAGCTGCTGGGCTCCTTGCAATGCCTCACAGCGGAGTCATGCAATACGTGGAAAGCAAAAGGAACACGAGGACACGAACACCAGCTGATGTATTGGGCAAGGGACGTCGGCAGCCGGGCTGCTTTTTATTCATTCACGCGTCCTCCGTTGGCGCGGGCGGCAAGAATCTTGAAGGATGTTCACCCAGTGTCCTTTTTTAGTCAAGGGGAAAGACTCGGTTTTAGCGGATTTTTCCGTAGGGAGAGGACTCATTTCATTATTTTAGGGGAGGAGGGGGAGAGCTATGTAACCTTCTGAAGTATGCAGTTGAAAGTATGAAGGGATTATTTAAGCCAAGGGAGATAAGATCATGACCCGATTTCTTGGTGTAGGAATGAAGGAGGGAGAGAGAGAGAGAGAGAGAGAGAGAGAGAGAGAGAGAGAGAGAGAGAGAGAGAGAGAGAGAGAGAGAGAGAGAGAGAGAGAGAGAGGGGGGGGAACCATGGTTTCGGTGACACTGGCGGTGTCGGCGGTGGCGCCGAGCAAGATGTGGATCCTGTTGATACAAGGCAGCTCGCACGAGGCACAGTCAGTAGGAGGCACTGGATGGAGGGCCGCGGACACACCGGCTCAGCGTTCGCGCGATGGCAGGGCTCGGGCGCGGGGCAGCAATCGGGCGGGACGGAAGGCTCGGGCCGCCGCCGAGGACTTGCATTCTCCATGAGAGATTTATTGGGAAAAAATAATGGCCCCATCAATGTGTAACTTGGGCGGCGGCCAGGACGGAGAGTGTTTCTCGAAGGCGGCGTCCGCGGCCGGCGCTTGCATGATTCCCCCCCGTTTTGATCGAGGGAATAGAGGCCACAATGAATGGGTATGGTTATGGCTCTGCATGTGCGGCCGTGCTGAAACCTGTAGTGAGTGCGACTCCCCAGGCGCACGGTGCGACTGCGGGTCGGGCTGTTAACGAGCACAGGTTATTCGTGTTCTGCAGGTTGGAGAAGGCAATCCGGCGGCGGAGGGTCTTGGTTGTTGGTCGCCCTGACATTGCTTTGACATTCCATCACAAGCCTTGATAGACTTATTATAGTGTGAGAGTGAGGTCCCTCGGTCTAGTTGGTTATTCTGTGTAGAGTATCAGCTGGAATTGAGGGCTTGGAGTAGTAAGTAGAAGACGTTTCTGAGCAGGTAGCGGTGTGGTGCCCCCCCCCCCCCAGCCTGGGAGCGTAGGCCGTAAACCATACATTCATCCCCTCTCGCTTATTACACTCCCGAGCGATCGTCTGCGGCGCTTGACCGTCTTCACATGCCCCCCCCCCCTTCACCCTCCCTCACGGGTCTTGGGAGCGCCGTTGGTATATTTTAGGGTCGAAATTGAAGTTGTTTTTTTATTGAATTCTGTTTCTTTATCTCGATATTATCGCGATATGATTTCCCTCCGTTTCGTGGCTCGCGACTACGTGTGGAATCGAGCGCGGCTTAGCCTGTGTCATCGGGCTTGGGTTCACTTCACACCCAGTAGTCCCTGTGCCATAGGGAGATGATTGATTGGCATATCAATCCGGCCGAGGAAGCAGCGGGCTCGCGCATACCTCCGACGCTTACCTGCAGAGCCAGGTAACCGCCTGACTTCCTGGTGTCACTTGTGATTTGGGCATGAACTTGAAAGGCTGTGGGCGCGGGGAGCAGCGTCTCCCCTATGTCTGATTCCCGTCCTTTGTCACACGCGGGATGCGGGGCTTCTGGCCGGAGCATCTTATTCCCGCGGCCTCTGACATGTTATGCGGGCTAACACAGGGGTTGCTGCCCCCTCCCCCCTTGGCTTCGGGGTATGCGCTCTGTCGCATTTTGTTACTTCATACAACGTACCTTCCCCCGCGGGAGAGGGGCTCACATGTCTTGCCGATAGGCTTGGCCGCGAATCCACGCCGGCATATCCTCCCCTCGACCTCTTTATCATCACATTGGGCTCTTGATATCTCATCCGACTTGCATTTTTTAAAACGGCGACACCTAAGAACTTGCAACCCTTTCTACTGTTCAGCATTGAAGGGGAAATTCCATTGCCCTAATGCTGTGGTGCACCATAGACAGTGCATTTCCCCCTTCTTTGTAAACAAAGTGTGTTAAAGCTATGAGCACAATATTCCCCATATTTTATCAACATTATGTATGACAACGACAAAGAAAATCGGCGGCCATAGGAAGGAGAAATGGAAATGTTTTGATGTTCCGGGAGATGCGGCAACAGTGGCGGGTGGTGCTGATGGCTGCGGTGTTGCGCTCGCTGAGGCCCTGGGTGTCAGTGACCCTGCTGTCTCTCGCCCAATCACAAAGCGGAATCTGTTTAGTCGCGCGTTCTTATTGGCTGCAGCGCTGCCCTTGTCGACGGACGCCGCCAACCAGAAGTGAGAGTGGGAGTGGCGGAGAGTTTTCATTGGCTGGAGGTGCTGACACTTTCACATTTTCGGCCGTCATCAACCCGCATGAAGTTTTGCGCCAGACTTCAGCTGTCGCTCATTATGTATCATAATATATTCCATTAATGTTAGAAATATAGAAACTAATACGGCTATCCGGTCACACAGAGGAGTTGTCGGCTCCCAACAGTCCTCCCCGCGACATTTTTGATCGGCGCAGTTGCCAGTCCCCCTGCCCGTTACCTTATTTCACGGCATAAATAAAATCTGGTTTATCCACCCGCTCGAACTAAAGATGGTGGACGCTGATGCATAGTTGAGGAAGGTGGGCGTCACATTAAAGAGGAGAGGAGGAACAGGAAGTAGGGGAAAAGAGAGGAAAGGAGAGCGCGAGGGTGGGTGGGTGGGTGAGAGAGAGGGTGAGAGAGCGAGCCGGAGGTGGGTACAAGAAATACTGACGAAGAGGTTACTGTAAGGTCGCAGCTTGGTGGGAAGGAAGGAGGGGGGAGGGAGGGACGGGGGGACGAATGGTGGAGAGAGAACAGGCGATGAGGGGGGAGGGGGGAAAAGGAAAGAGAAAACAGGCGGTGAGTGTGGAAAAAAGAGAGGCGGGGGGGAGGAAAGAGAGAAAAAAGGCGGTGCTGAGAGCGGGAGGAGATGGAGGAAAGAAAAAGAGAAAACGGGCGAGGAGAACGGGGGCGAAATACGGGCAAGGAAACGAAGGGAAGAGGAGACCGGGAAGAGTAGGAAGAAAGAATGGTGGAAGACAAAAGAGCGGGAAGGGAGAAGGAAAAGGGGTAAGAACAAGGCTTGGGAGCAGGAAGATGAGGGAAAGGGGGAGGCGGGCAAGGATCGTGGCAAGAGAGGGGAAAGGATTGAGGAAACCCGTTTGGTGTCGGGAGAGCAGAGGGTGTTATGTGAGGTGATTCCAGCTAGGGGGGGTTGTCAAAGCGGGCGCGAGGAATATAGAAGGAAAGAAACGGCAAGACGTATTAAAAAAAAAATAAAATAAAGAGTAGAGGGGAGGTTGTCGAGGTACCAAAGCGGAGGAAGCTTTTGCCCTCTGCGTACGGCTTCGTGCTAAAGGGAATGGACGATGGGACTCACTCCGAAGGCCAAGATAGATGGCCATGAGTAAGGGCTTCAAGATGAGTGATAATGAATAATGGCGGCTAAGTCAGTTGTGGATTGACTGCGTGACATGGTCGCGAATTTTCGTCATTGTTATTTCCGGAAATGTTGACATGTAACGGGGGTGGATAAGTCAGTCAGTCTCTCTCTCTCTCTCTCTCTCTCTCTCTCTCTCTCTCTCTCTCTCTCTTCTTCTCCTTCTCTCTCTCTCTCTCTCTCTCTCTCTCTCTTCCTCTCCTCTCTCTCTCTCCCCTTCTCTCTCTCTCTCTCTCTCTCTCTCTCTCTCTTTCCTCTCTCTCTCTCTCTCTCTCTCTCTCTCTCTCTCTCTCTCCTCTCTCTCTCTCTCTCTCTGTCTCTCTCTCCTCTCTCTCTTCTCTCTCCTCTCTCTCTCTGTCTCTCTTCTCTCTCTCTCTCTCTCTCTCTCTCTCTCTCTCTCCTCTCTCTTCTCTCTCTCTCTCTCCTCTCTCTCTCTCTCTCTCTCTCTTTCTCTCTCTCTCCTCTCTCTCTCTCTCTCTCTCTCTCTCTCTCTCTCTCTCTCTCTCTCTCTCTCTCTCTCTCTCTCTCTCTCTCTCCCCCCTCCCCTCCCTCCCTCCCTCCCCCTCCCTTTCTCTGACTTGCGTGTGGATTCTCCGTTCCTCCGTAAATATTGGTGGACGTCCGCGTACGCACCGGCAGGCCGCCCGCACGCCCCCATACACGTTCGGTTCTCGCGGGCAGTCAGTGCCGTGCGAATGAAGAAACGTTTAGCGAGCGACTTCCGGGTGGAGGCTCCCAGCTCGAGTGTGCAGGGACGGACATCCTCCCGCCTCCCTCGTCCGCCAGCCAAGCGGGACATGCCGTGACTCATGCTGGCCCTGCCTCGCCGCCCTCAATAACGGGGCCTCCCTCGGTGGGCGGAGACTGCCACAGTACCACCACAACCACCTGAGGCCGTGCCCTACCCTCACCCTGGTCGTGCCACCACCTGGCCCTGGCCGCACTCGGGTTTCTGCTTGGAAGGAGGGCTTGTGGGCTGGCGGATAGGTCGCTGGGGTAGGTGAAGGTCGGGGCCCTGGCAGAGGCAGCAGACAGCGCCAAGGGCCAAAGTGTCCACAAAGGAACCTCCTCCTCAGGGGGCGCCATGAGAACGGGCTTGAGACGGGTAACCTCCGGCGTCCTTCGTTCAACCTTAGTGGCAACCCTGATCACTGATAAACGAAACCTTAATGTTCGGTTTTTCTTAACTTATCTCGGCCAGGATAAAACGACCGTTACCTACAGTGTATCTCCGGAGATATAAGTTTTATCTGATATGCCGTCTGCGGCGGGTAGGCGGCGGCCACTGGTGAAGGACCCAGGGTCGGCGCATAGGCAGATCGATGGTAGGCCACGTGGTGGGCCTTACGTTTCGGCACACTTAGTCGATCTCGCCGTACCACCGCGCTCGACAACGTTTTTGCCGGGGAAGGGGCGGCCCGGCAACGTGTTGGCTCGGGGGGGGGGGGGGGAGTCCGCGCGACGTGTGCCCAGCCAGAGATCGGCGCTATTATAGCATCCGTCGGCGCATTTTCTTGTCTTGGGACGGGAAAAACTTTTCCTTCTGTTTTGGACCCAGGTTTTGGAAGCGAGCAAAACGGTGTATGTAGATTGTCAGAGCATTTCAGCATCCCAATACACGCTGAATCTCCGTTTACGCCAGAGTGACTTTCCAGACAGTTGTCACTTAACATACCAGCAGGAGTCGCTCAGTTCCCTGCAGTTTGTTGATAATTATGCCTGTCCTGAGGGCTTAAGTGTTCCCCAAGGCATCTCCATCCACACAAAAGAGCCTGTCGCAGTCTCTTTACATTTTTCCCCGTCTCATTTAAATTATACCAGACTTATGCACGGGGCCATGCCACAAACGTGAGTAGTAGCATCGAGCACTCGGGGTGAAATGAAAAGCCCAAGGACCTTAGCGTTATTTTGCAGATCGAGACAGACTTGTACGCTCTCCTGTGGCCAGGTGGTGGGTGGGTGGGTTAGGTGGGGCTGGAGTTGGGGGTAGGGGGGTGTCGAAGCAACTGTTGCTGCCTCACGTGCCATCCACACCACTAACCTTACCTTCCGTTTGTTTCTCTCTCAGGCACTTATCGTAGGGATTAAAAGGTAGAGGGAAGGCCGGTTGTATGAGCCGGATATTTTCTGTGGAAGGGGGCATGATACGTCGTTCTTCTGTTTGTTTGTTATTTTGTTTGTGTTGCAAGTTTGATCACGGTTGAATTGCTGTGGCCAAGTACAGATTAGTTTTATTTTTTTCGTTTTAATAATTATCTCGTAGCCTCATCGACACCACGGCCACCATTTGATACGTGTCTTGATATCAAGAACTTCAGGTTCATTCGAAATTCC
Organism: Penaeus monodon; assembly: GCF_015228065.2. Lineage (NCBI taxonomy): Eukaryota > Metazoa > Arthropoda > Malacostraca > Decapoda > Penaeidae > Penaeus > Penaeus monodon. The sequence goes on along the minus strand of NC_051386.1, from coordinate 59,310,189 downwards.
TACCGGTATATTGTATGCTGTGCAGGTGTCCAGGAGTAGCTTTCATAGGCGGCCTTTTCGTATCAGAAGTCTATACCATCATGCCGAAACATCTGTTAATGAGAATTAAGCCGAAATATTTCTTTTAAGCCATTTTATGTCGGGAGTAATGAAAAGGTTTGGGCGGGAGTGGTGACCAAGCGAGAGGTACCTCCTCTCGTCCTGGGTGGTGGCCATGGGGGAAGAAGTTGGTAGAGACAAACTTTAGCGAATAAAATAATCACGACGACGGCGATGCCGAAGGGCGCCGAAGATCAGAGGCGTTATCGGGAGACAGAGGGCGGCAGGGCAGGTGCCTATGTGTATGCGAGTGTGCGTGTGCGCGTGTGTGCAGGGCTGGTGCGCCATGTGGATGTGTGTACTGAGATTAGCGCGGGGCTGCCTCACGTGTGCGCGCCAGGGCTGGGCTGCGGGAGGCCGATCAATACTCTGTTCTCTTCTCTCTTATCTTCCTCTTTACCTGTCTCTGGAGCCCCTGCATGCCTTGATTTCTATAGGAATATTAGCTTATTTCGCCCAGGAGCTTAGGCCACGTAGACGTGGAATGGCTGGACAAGGTTCCATGGGAAGCGGAGTAATGTGCTTACGTGTGAGCTAACCTGCCCACTGCTGGCGCCCCTGCCTCTGTTGCTGCCGCATGTCGTGATATCAAACTCGTTCCTATTTTAATGTGATGCATGTCACTGATGCTTTTCTATGAGGACATGAAGCTGCATCTATACGGAGCGTATTTGTACATATTTAGTTGTATAGTTCCAAGTCTATGACGTATGACGCAACGATTAAAACTCGTTTTCTTTATTTAGTTGCCGCGTCTGAGCCACATTGTCAAAATGCCCTAATATTGCTCCGTTCAAAGCGAGAAATAAATGCAAGCTTTGGATTTTTTTAGCTTGGATTTCAGGCGGAATTCGATCCGTGGGTCATTTTAATATCACGCATGCGGGGAACCCCACACTGAAACCCCCGAAACGCGAAACAAAGGGTTATGTATGGACGGGAGGAGCCATTTTTAGCTTGTGTGGGTGGCGGGGAAGTAGATGATGTGTGCGGCCCTCGTAGGGATGATGGGTGCTTGGGTGAATCATTTCGAGGCAAATTTCGAACGGCCGCATGCTTTAGGGAGCGGCGTCCGGCTCGATTGCATTATTTGGGTGCTGCTTGGAGCGGTGATCATGATTTAGGGATTGATTGGGAGTCTGCCAATTTTCATCAGGGTGGCTATTTAATTTATTCCTTGGGAGGGGGTACTTGTATGGGGGCTGGGGAGAGACACACACACACACACACACACACACACACACACACACACACACACACACACACACACACACACACACACACACACACACACACACACACACACACACACACACACACACACACACAGACGGATGTATGTATGTTTGATTTGCGTGTTTACTCTTCCATAAATGTGTGTGTGCCGTAAACGTGCACCAAAAATAAGGAGAAAAACATTTGAAAGGGAATGATGAACGCATCTCGAGTTATCAGGAATAGGTGGTGGTTATGTTTATGCCACGCGGGTATTTTTTACCGTTGGTGTTGTGGGCAAGGTTAGGGAGAGGGGAAGAACAGGTATATGCTCATGAGGGATGCTTTCCCGGTGTTCATGATGGGGGGCGGGGGTGGCGGGCCGGCTTCGGGAAGGCGGCCACGGGGAAGAATTACCCAATGTTTTTCTTTAGCCTTACCCGGGGAAATCTGGACGGGTAATTGGAACACAAATGGCATTTTCCCGGTTTTGAAGTAGCCGTTAGGAATATTTAAATGGCTTATTTCTTGCAAGGAAATTATAGGCTATGCAAATGAAAATGGACTTGCCTAATGAATATAACTTTGAAAATACACTCAGGCGCTTTTGATTATATATCACATATACATGAATATATAATAAATGTGCGCGCACAAATGCACGCACATGCACAAGTACACCAAAGGCTAACAAATGAAAGCATATGCATACAGATAAGAATACACACACTCACTCACCAAATGTCCTCTGTATGGTATGTTTATTGAGCAAGTATTTATAACCCATTGATGCTGTGGATACTTGTTTTAATAGGCTTCTTTATGCATTGTTATTAACCTTATTATTTTCATTTTTACAACTAGCAGCACTTTTTAAATGTTTGAGCAGTACTATTATTATTAATAATAGGAACTTTTCTCTAAGAATTCAAGGAATGCGGTAAACAGGTTGAATCAGATAGACCTGGTGATTGGCTCTTTGCTGATTAAGTACTGAAGCATCTATGTGTATACACAATTGATATTCATCCATGTATACATGCACTTACCCCACCTACTAGAAATAAAGTTATGGTGGTTACTTTGTAAGCAGTTTATTAAAACAACAATGGTGTTCCCAGCTGTTAAATATCAAAGATATTGAGTTGTAAACTCCTTCAAGATCCAGTATTTCAATTGTCATTTCTGTTAATTAATAGTAAGTGAATAATGGTATTTATATGAATATCTTGATGCATAACAAGCTGTTTTTGTTTTTCCAGATACCTTGATGCATATGAGCGTATCAATTTTCTTGGCGAAGATGGCGAAGAACGTGGGACAGAGATGGACGACGGGGAAGACTCCCGATCCATGCGAGCCAAACGTACAATCAGATCTCTTAACACTGTGCCTCTCTCATATAACCACCAACAGCACAATGTTGTAGGTAAGTAAGGGGGAGCAGCTGTGATAAGAGGGTGTGGAAAGCCTTTTTATCTGGCACTGGCTGGCATCTTGTATATTTGTATGTGTGGAGGGATATCTGCTTTCATTGTTTGATTTTTAGAGCACTTCCAATTTTTTGTAATGGATTTTCATACTTTTTTGAATAATGGTATTGTGCATATATATATATATATATATATATATATATATATATATAATAGTATATTATAAGTATATATATTATTATATACTATATATTATAATTTATTATAATATTATATTTATTTAACATAATTTAGATTTTATACTTAAATTATTAAACAAATCTTAAATATAAAGATATTATTTAATTTAATATATATTCATATATCATTACTTAATTAATATAATTAATAAGTATTTATACATGATATTGATCATAAATTAGATACATTTATATACATAATAGTATCAATTTATCTTGCGAATCATATATACTACAAATACACATCATATGCAAACGTACAAATCATATCGATATCTTAAACACTTACTCTTCTCATATAACCACCAATAGACAATTATATATAAGTAATGGGACACTGTGATAAGAGGTATGGAAACTTTTATATTCTGGCACTGCTCATACTTGTATTATTGTATTGTAGATATAATCTGCTATTTCATTTTTGATTTTTATGACACTTCCAATTTTTATAATGATTATTCATACTATTATTGAATAATGATACTGTGAATATATATATATATATATATATATATATATATATATATATATATATATATATATATATCTGAAGCTCTATTTTATGTATTTTGTCTCCCCAACAGAAGCTATCAGAGTTGGTGCTGGACTGTCTTCTGCACTATACAGGCCTTCTCCATATGATAAGCTCGCACTTTCCCTCATCTCGCCGATGCCCAATGAGCATGACTTTGCCTTCAATGTGTGCACCATATTGAGCAACGAAGGACGCCATGTTCTGCAGCTTGGTCAGTGCCCACGATTGGTGGAGCACATGCTAGCCCATGCTGGTGTATACAGAGACTGTAAGTATATTTCTAGAGGTTAGAAGGTTATTGGAGTCGTGGTTTAATTTTGTTTGCTATTAAATGAGAAATTGTGTGCTTTATTGTAGTATTAAATAGTTGATATAGAAGCCAATGGAGGTGTAGATATTTTATATTTTATTTGTTTATTTTTCTTTATTATAATATTTATAAAATTATTTCAGTGTTAAAGGGTCTTTGGTCATTACAGATTTTTTTTTTTTGTAAAGTAGGAAATTTATTTTTAATTTTTATGATTTTAAACAGTTGTACTTTTGCCCTTTTTTCATCAGCTCGTTTAACATTGCATAAAGGATTGATTTTGAAATTTTCTGCTCGCACAGGTTTTTATTCTTACAAAATGTTTCCATTTCAGGGGAAACGCAGAAGTATTTCTTGACAAACTACAAAGAAGCAAAAGGCCGGAGCCTAGTGCAGTTCTGGATTGATTCAGTGGAAGATCGTACAGTGTTAGACTTGCTGACGCCCGAGAGTTTCGAGAAAATCAGTAGTCGAGCTTTGGACACTAGCAAGACAGTTGAATTGGAAGAAAATAATGGTGCTATAAATAATAATATTGCCCATAATCTTAACAGTGATATTTTGGAAACTTTAAATAATAAGGAAAATTTTGTACTTGAAGGAACCAGTGATTTCTTAATAAATGATTCCTGTCTACTAAGTGAATCAAAATCAGACTTAGTGAAATCAGTGAGTAGTGGAAGCAGAGAAGCATTTGATGAAAGTGACAAATTAACAAGTGAAGAAGCACAGCTTTCAAAGAAGGACTTGTTATTAAGAAGATTAGAAAAGGTAAGATTTTACCCCCTTGTGGATAGAGCAACCAAATGCATAGTTAAAGTATTTAGTAAAGGATTCCATGTGTTTTCCTAAGTGGAGGGATGGTTGGCTGTAGATGTATAAGCATTATTAGATATTAGTTTAGGTATGTAACTATTATTAGATATTTGTTTATCCTTTTTAATGTCCTTAAAAGTTTGATTTCTAGGTTACTTGGGACTGCATTGTATGAGCTGAGGACTCACTTACCCTTGTAGTTATAACACAGTGTGCTGAAATGTTAAGTCTCAGTACTTGGGGAGAGACTAGGACATCCCTTGTAGTTTTGCAGAGATGTGCTATTATACTGATTTGTGGGAAGCATTGAAAATTCCTCTTGATGTTGCAGTATTGCTTGCATTTAAGATGTGGATGATTATACTGATTAGTGTGCTGGGAGTCCAGTTGAACATTGGTTGGTTGTTAATGGGATGTAAGCAGAGCATATCCTATTCAGAGTTTCCAAACAAAGTTTTATTGTTTGCAAGTTTTTATATGCCAGAAATTATATTTAAAAATTCATTCTTATGTTGTTTGTCGTAAATTTCTTGTTGCCCATCCCTCCTGAATTTGTAAGAACTCAGGTGTAGCAGTACTATATTGCCCTCTTTTGCAATAGGTCTTATTTCCGTTTGATTTACGTTGCATTTGTTGAATCTTCTGCTTTCCATTATGATGATGATGGGTGGTTGGGTGGTGTCAGTTGCAGTATTGTTAAGTCTCACTTTATGAAGAGTACTTGTAAGAATACTTCCTTGTACCACATTACTTTTCCTGCTGTCTCTTTTTAAAGGCTTAACCCTGTACTTTTGATTTATTATTGTTAATTACTTTGATCTTGTTCCCAGTAAAGCTTTGGTCATCATTCTTCTTGAGATTAAGGGCCATTCTGGGGCTATTTTGGCAGTGTTGCCAAATTTGCTGGCTATTTCTTCCACCTCATAGTACATTATATTACTAGTAGTTGCTATCTTGCTGCAACATTTAATTCAATATTTTTTCAGGTTTTGATATTACTTGTTACTGATATATTCTTACTTGTATGATTCTTTGTCATTTTTGCAGTAAAAAAAAAAATCTCCAACAGTTATTTGAAGACTATTAGTTTCTAGTTTGCTATTTATGATAATTCTTTATAACAAAAAATGACCAGGCATGTAGGCCACTCATTGTTAGTTTTGGTATAGCTGTCATAAAGTTCAAGGTCAAGAATTGATTACTGGAATGGGCAAATTTTGTGTGTGCTACAAGGCCATGCAGCTGTTACTCACCCATCTTTACTACTACCTCTGTCACAGTCACAAACACAACCATTAGCTGTTACCATAATCATAGCCATAACCATTATCATTACCAGTGTCATTGCCACAGTAAGTAGTAAATATACTGAGACACCAATACTAATACAACTCTCATGAATACATCTGTACTAATACAACTCTTAGCTCTTATGAATACATCTACAATGTTCAACTTTTCTCTTGTAGGTATTTCTGGCAGGTTCGAATGGTAGATTACTCTAATCTAATGCAATAATAAGCCCATAGTTAAGATTAATTTATGTAAAGAGAACAGTATTCATAAAGCTAATAGATGAATACTCTAGGGTGTAGGTTTCTCATTCCAGCTTGGAGAAGTAACTTGAAATATGTAAAATGCTTGTTTTTTTCCTCTCTCTTCTTTTGAATCTTTCTCTTTTCTTTAGAATTGAAGTCTTGCTTAGGTGAACTATGGTGCCATGTATTAATTATTGTCTTAGCACTGTGATGGGGGTATTTTATCTAATCATTTGAGTAATAAAATCATTTAAGCTGCTTTTGCCTCCACTGTTTCCATAACGAATGTGATTACTTCAGCTGTTATAGAGAATATATTTTCTGATGAATATGCCTGTTACTGTGACTTTTATTACTTTGATTCTTATCATTCACACCTTGTGTACAAAGCTTAATATTTATATTGCTATGAATTTAATTTTAACATACCACTACTATGGTATGTTTTGACACTTGCTCCTGAAGTATAGACTTATTCTACAGTGGAATTAGTGCTTGTTTTGTACAAGTTTTGAATATCACAGTTGGTTTTAGACATGTATAAATTACTGACTCTAGAATGATGATTTTGAAATTTTTGTATTTTATATATCTATGTATTGTAATGGGCTTCAGTAAATTGCATATAGTTGATGGTATATCCATGATCTTTGTCAAGACAACTCTATCTGTAGTCCTTGGAACTGCAGTTCCTTTGCTTTTTCTTCCCCAAGCTACAGTCTGATCCTAATTTTGCCCTGAAAAATTTGGTATTTCCCTTAAAAAAAAAAAAAAAAATTGATTTTACATACCCCATAGAGGAGTGTTCAGATTTTACATACCCCATAGAGGAGATAAAATTATTTTTTTACTACTTGCCAATAATCAATTTATTGGAATCATTGTGAATATGGCAACTGATAATTGACATGCATACATAATACAAAGTTTTCTTTTGTGTATATATATATATATATTTCAAATATATTTTTACTCCAGCCATGAGGAGGGAGGCCCTTAGAGAAGGAGGGAGGGGAAAATGCTGGGGTTAGGTTGGAGGAACCTTGGCAGAATGCATCAGATTTAAATTCGCACGATGTTCCATTATGGAAAGCAATTGTTTGTCTGTGACAGCTTATCTGTGTGTTTGTGTAGAAGTGATTTTGTTTCATTATTTTGTATATTGACCAATTTTCAGAGACATAGGGGTAACAGTTTATTTATCTGTTACTAAGTTTTGTCCATTAATTAACTGATAAAGGTTCTATACCTTAGTCCATTTCCTTCTTGTTAGTGCTCTTGTTGGAAGATGTTACAATATCAGATGTGTAGTATGTTGTATTAACTTTAGTCAGGCTGAGAGTGCAGTGAGAATTGACGAGTGCTCAACATTTTTTTAAAGAATATTGCCAGACTTACATAAAACTGTTAAGAAATGCAAAAATCTAGTCAGAATAGCTTTTGCTGTATCATGAGATTTGACTACATTAGTGCCTTTTTCTAATAATTTTAAGGATGTTTGGTTGATGTCTTGAATTAGGGTAAGGGACTGGATGATTAGCTTGATGGGGGGGAAGGCTTGTGAGTGATAAATAGTATCTTGCATTTTTTTTTGTGATGACGATTAGTGTTTTGTTTGGCTTTAAGGGAGGAAGGTGTAGCACCCCTGTCAAAAAGCAAACTGAAAATAATTATAGATACCCCCTCCCCCTTCTGTAGATCCCTGATCTTATGATTATGAGAATGGATCATGGAAATTTTGATGGTCATAGTGCTGTGTGTTTGGGTTAAATGTATTGACTTCATAAATTTTTTTCGAGATTACCACTTCACTTGATGTGCTCCTGTTTAAGAACAGCCATTTTTTATCTTTTAGCTTCTGAAGATAATGTGTGTGCTTGCTATAGGAGCATTTACTTAGTTGGTTTTAAAATTTACATTCAGGATATTCGGCTGGAGCTAAGATGTAAATCTACTCCTCAGAGAGATAGGTTTATATTTCACAAAATTTATGACAAATGTGCAGAATCTTTCAATAATCTTAATTTAATCTTAAGTTATTTTGAAATTGAACTGATTAATGGAAAGAGATGAAGAAATGGGTTTCATTTGGCTCTTCAGCAAGAGGTTTACTTTGTCCTTTTGATTAATCTGTTAATGAGAAGTTAATTTTTTGTACTAATCTTCATGGAGTGCAGTTATTTATATTGTAAATACTTTCCAGTGGAAGAAGTGAAAATCCTAAAAGAAAGTAACTGCTAAAGTTTGAATTGTGTTAAATCTTTGATATTCAATCATATATATAATGTAATTTATAGCAAAAGAAAATGTTAGATTTAAGTATGTAAGGTTTGAAAGAGCTATGGCTCATGCAATTAATGGCTCATGCAATTATGGGAGACTGTTAGCAGTAAAGATTGTACTACTGTTCTGCTCTGACCTTGCATAATTCTCGTCTTTGCAATTGCTTTTCAAAGAGGTAAATGTAGTAAGAATCTATTTGCTTTCCAGGTTTTAGAGATTGAAGGTAGTGACTTAAAGTTGGGAAAGGAAGATGCAGAACTATTTCATCTGGGAAGAGATCTTGGACAGCAGGATGGAGAGGGGACGCGGATCAGCCAGATCCTGCATATCATCCGTAACTTATCCTTTGAGGAGCATAATGTCTCTTCCCTAGCCAGGTCTCAGACATGCCTCAGGTATGCTGTGTAACAGTTCTTCTGACATTTATTGGTTGTTTTCGCATCTCTAGTGTTTAGGGGTGGAAATATGACACTTGTTTTATATTTTGAACTTCTTTGCAAAATGTTGATGTAGTAAGAAGTACTAAATAGATTTTATTGTATATTTTCAGGTTCTTAGTTTTGTGTATGTGTTCACAATGGGGTGGACTTGCAGTGAATGCTCTGGATACCTTGGGTAACATTGCACCTGAAGTTTCTCTGCGGGATCCAAAGATTGACTCTTGTACAGCATCATTGCTAACTCACATCTGCAATGGTGTGTCCTCTCCAGATCGAGCATTTGTTCTCAGGTCTCTGGAGGTCCTCAACAAATTAGCCATGAATGATCCCAATGAGGAAATTCTCAATAACAATATTGATCCTGCTGTAAGTCCCGTCTACATTTTCATCCAAATGTTACTACACTTTGTGTCTGATATTCAGTTTTCTGTTAGTTCCTTGTATTTTATTTATTTATTTTTTAAATACTAATGGGTGATTTTGTTTGCAGGTGTATGGACAAATATGTAGATATCTTACCATCCATGACATCATGCTGCTAATTTACACCTTAGAATGTCTATATTCTCTGTCATCTCTGGGAACACCTGCTTGCAATGCCATTGTCCGTGCAAAAGGGTCTATACACACACTTATATCCTTATTGACGGTTGAAGCCCAAAGTTACGGACCAGAAGCTTGTATTGGAATGAAGGTCAGTGTCTGGTTTCTTTGTTTTTAGTTTTAACTTAATTGGGTATGGTTTGTATTGACATTCTGTGTGAAGAAACATGGTTGATTGTATAAGGTCACGGAAGAGGGAACAATCTGTTCAATTGTATTTCTTTTTGTATTCTCAGGTTGTGGAGACAGTTACTGGTGTAGTGAGTGAGCCAGAGCCTGCAAATCCACCACCACCCACACCGGCTGTGACACCAAACCTGCCAACTCCTACGATCACAGTGCAGACGGGTACTGTTGTCCCAGCCACAGCCATAGCTGTTGCTGCTCCTGCACCACCGGCTGTGCAGCAGGTCACTCCAGTCACCCCTAAACCTCCTATCACACCTATTACAGGGGACCCAAAGAAAATAGCTAGCAGAATTGTAAGTTGAAAGGATTTATTACTTTTTCATTTTACTAATGTTTTCTATATTTTAGACTCATTTTAGGTTGGCATAATTCAGCCATGAAATACTTATTTGTAAGAGGTGTTTGTGTGAATATTTCTCAGTTAATATCAGCCTTGTGGTTCCCCCCCCCCCCCCCACCTTTTAATCTTTTTCTTGTTCTGCCTTCTCATTTTATTATGTCATTCTTTCCCATTTTGGTCACTCAGGAAGGTGGGCCATGTTTATATTTAGTATATTTGGTCTTATTAATAGTTCTTTAAATTCTTTTGCAGGTTCCTCCTGATGTTGAAGAGTTTGTAATGGAATGGGTAACAAAAAATTACGAAGCTGCTCCAGGGAAAGCCATTGAACAGGCGATTGTTTATCGTCATTTTGCAGCTTCAATGCAATCCTTGGGTCGTAAACAAGGCTTGAATCCAGTCCTATTATCAAACTGTGTCCGGTAAGATCATGATGAAATTTTTTTTTATATTCCCCCCCTCTTTCTCTCTTCAGTATAGAGATGTATATATATTTATATGTAAATTTCTCTCTCTCTCTCTCTCCCTCCCTCCCTCCCTCTCTCTCCCTCCTCTCCTCCTCTCCTCTCTCTCCTCTCCTCTCCTCTCCCTCTCCTCTCCTCTCCTTCCTTCTCTTTCCTTCCTTCCTCTCCTCTCCTCTCCTTCCTTCCTTCTCCTCTCTCCCTTCCTCTCCTCTCCCTCTCCTCCCTCTCTCTCCTCCCTCCCTCCCTCCCTCCCTCCCTCCTACTTTATATGGATATATCTGAATTAGTAAGTACCACACACATCAGGTTTATATTTATCTATATACTTTGTATTTTATAGGAAAGTTTTTGGAACTGGTGTTGGACCAAGTCGAAGACCGGTGGATGACGGTGCAGAAAAATGGCATTATAATGGTATCAGGAGACGTGATGGTGTAGTAGTTCCACCTGTACCCGATAAGAAAAAGGGAGGAAGAATAACAACAGGGACTGTTCCAATGTACAGTCCCACACCAGTCTTGCCAGCCATTAACACTGTCGGTAGCCAGGTGTCAGTACCTCTGACTGGTTCAACAGCACAGATAGTCACTGTATCCGCTCAATCTGACGGCATTGTGTCCCCATCGTCGCCTATCCTGAAGGCCCAGCTATCTGCACCCCTCAGACCGTCCCCACCTCCACCTCAGCCTGTTGTAAGAGGAACTCAGGTAAGGAAATTGTTTCATTTAAAATGTTACCCCTTCTTTTTGTACAAAGTCAGTTATTTTTACACAAAGGTTCTCTGAACTAATAAGGGACTTGTATTTACATTGAAGGCCATGGTGACTGGTACCATGCCTCAGGGTGTGTTTAGCAGTCCACAGCAGCAACAATCCCAACAGCAGTCTCCTCAGCAACCTCAGCAAACCAACAGATCAGATAATTCAGCCCTTATCAAGAGTCTTTTGGCCAACAAGGTAACTCCTGTCGGAGTAGGTCAGGCAGGCAGCATGGACCCACTCCACCCCCACCAGTCTCCCCACCCACGGCCCCTCCTAGTTTCCACAGCACCTCAACAACAGCCCAGGGCAACAGGGAGTGCAGGATCCTATGTCCAGGCACTATCTCAGGGTCCTCCAGGACCTCTGGGTACCATGCTCACTCAGACAAGCATGAGCTCTAGCCCTGGGATGCAGGTTGTGGCTGGGGGTTTGGTAGGGGGTCTGGGTGGCCAGTATGGAACACACCAGCCACCAGTATCACCAGCACAGGTAACACCAGTGTTGTCAACTTCCACTCAACAACATCCAAGCTCTGATGGTGAAGGGAAGCCCTGCTACTGCTGCTCGACTGGTGCTCCCGCTGCCCTCTGTGGCTGTCCTTCAGCTTTTGGTGCCTGGTGCTGGCCTGTATCTCTGGTCTTGTTCCTCCATCTTTTGTGAGGGACGGTGGTGGCGGCGGTGGTCATATGGGATTGATTTGTGTGTTTGTGTGTGTGGATGTGTATGCTAGTGTGTGTGTTGACAATATTGCATGTTTTTCATGCTTCTGAATGCAGTGGTTAGCACTGATAAACCACTTTTCTCTTTCAGAATGACTAATATTGCAACCTTCTGGATGGATAAAACTAAAGGAAATTAACTGCATTATTAGTGTTTTGATTTCTTCTAACTTTCCTTACTTTGCAGATATAAGTAGTTTTGTCTCACATGACTAATTTACACTAATGTTTGCAGCAAGTGATGAATTCCTTAACATTTCTGACTGCATCTCACCTGCTCCGGACACGGCTTTATTAAACCTGTAGCATTGGTTTTAAATTTAACAGAAACTGTACAAGATTGTAAAGATCTTTCCCTGACATTCTTATATTGGAGTTGGTGCCAGTTTGTTTTGATTTGATTCATATGTAATTTGCATGGTTGGTTTTAGTTTGAGTATTTGAAGGTTCCCTTTCCTCTTTCAGGTGTCAAGAAACCTGCAGAAACAGCAGTTACAACAGCAACAAGTAGATAACAGCCAAGACAGCAGCAGTGACTCTCAAGTCAGAAAAACCTCATCTTTTAATGGGATTTGTAATGAGGTAAGCATGCATATATATTTATATAGCTTTATTTCTTGCGAACAAACTTTATTTAGTATCTTCAGTAATTTAAGTATCCATTTTCATAAGTATTCCTATATCTTGGAAACTCTAACCTCCCCCACTAAAATATTTGCTTCCTTCCTTTCTTCTCAAACAGATTAAAAGATGTGAAGATGACTCAAATTCCTTCTTATCATCTACTCTTAATGACAAAAAGGTAACAAGTTTTGAAGGAATTCTACAAAATGGATTAAAATCAGAGATTGATGTGAAAGAAGAGGAGGTGAACGATGTCTCAGAGACCAAAGTAAAGAAAAATGTGTTAGCTGATCTGCTTGAAAAGACAGTTGGGGGAGACATACTGAATGGTGTGGTTGATAGAGACTTGAGAATCAGTGACAAGGGTCTAGAGTTTGTTAATCATGGACAGCAAGTGAAAGTAAATGGTCCAGTGGCCACAAATGGACAGTCTAGTAATGAATCGACCCAGGGGGGCATTAAGAGACCTGCAACTCCTGATAATGCTCCAGCAAAGAGAATTGCTATCGAAGACCCAAGAGGAGCTCCTGGCATGGATAGCCGAATAACATTATATGTCAGTCAGAATGGAAGTGAGAGTGGTGAAGTTATATCTCAGGGTCACCAGGTGGTTTTGAGTCAAGGACAGCAGGCTCCTTCGGTGAATCCTAACCAACCACAACAGATGGTTGTAAGTCAAGCTGTGCTTGCTGGGCAGCAAGTGGGTACAACTCAGACGATGGTAACACCTCAAGGTCAGGTGATTCTCCAGCGACCAAGCACACAGACTGGAGTCATTGTGCAGCAAGGTGGGCAGATCCTGACACAAGGAGCAGCTGCGGGGCAAGTTATTCAACAAGTCATCCAACAGGGACAGTCGGGACCACCACAGAAAGTGATCCTCCATCAGGGTCAGCTTGGGCAGGTGCTGGGTGGGCAAGTTATTCTTTCGCAAGGTAGTGGTGGCCAACACCAAGTGATGGTGCAAGGAGGTAATAATATTCAGGGACAAGTGATAATGCAGGGTGTACCACATTGTCAGGGACAAGTGTTTGTGCAAGGAAGTAATGCGCAAGGCCAATTTGTTGTGAGTGGGAATCAGAATCAAACTGTAGTGGTTCCTGGAACACAAGGACAACAGCAAGTTGTAGTGTCTAGTGCGCAAGGGCAGACTATGATCGTTGCAGGAAATCAAGGTCAGCCTGTTGTAGTAAGTGGTCAGCAAGGAGGAAGTGGGCAAGTGGTGGTGCCAGGAAATGTTGGAGGTACAGTCCTGCTAGCACCTCAGCAACAGGGGTCCACAGCGAAGACACTTATAATTTTACCCAACCCAAAGATGGTTATCTCTGGTAACCAGCACCAAGGGGGCCAGGGCCAACAGCTGGTGCTACCGAGACAAGTGGCTGGTCAGCAAGTTGTGCAGGTAGTTTCGTCGGGAACTACGGTACCTGTTGCTACTGTAACCAGTGCTATGAGAACAGTCAGGGCAGCCACACCAATAGCAGATATGCGTGCCACACCAACTCCTCCCCCTGTCCAGTTTCAGAGTAATAATAGTAACAGTAATAGTAATAACATCAGTAGTAGTTCAACTACGGCAGTGTACAGTGTTCAGACACCAGCTTCCTTACCTGCTGCCATAGCACCTGCCCCAGCAGGTCCTACAGCTGTCCCAGTGTCTCAGACCTCTGTGAGTCAGGGGCCACAGACACCCCACGTTCCTGCCCCGCAGGTGCTCTCCTCAGGTGTTGCAAGGCGCCCAGGAAATCCTAGTGGCTTACAGTACATATGTGAATGGCGGGGGTGCAACCAAGTGTTCAGCAGTGCAGGCCAAGTATATCATCATGCATGTAAAGTGCACTGCCCTCCTCACATCCCTGAAATACAGTGTGGATGGTCTGGATGTGATACCATGACAAGAAGGAGATTTAGTGCCATGACGCATCTTCACGACAGACACTGTAATGAGCAGGTAAGCCAATTTCTGTTGTTTGTTCATACTTTTTTTGTTTCTTTCTTTCTTTCTTAGAAAGTGAAATGTTTATTCTGCTCAGTTTGTAATTTTCATTTATATTGTAAGCTGTATAATGTTATTTTTATTGGTGTACCTTAGGCAAGTGTCTGTGAATATTTAAAGGAAGAAAGTAATAATTGATAGACATTTCTTTAG
>NC_051386.1:59272929-59290429 GCF_015228065.2 Penaeus monodon | reverse complement strand
ATGACAGAAGTGACGAATGAGTGCAATTATCTCTTGTCTAACCATTTTAACAGTAATGGAAAGGGTTTACTATCATTGAAAATTTCTCTCTCTCTCTCTCTCTCTCTCTCTCTCTCTCTCTCTCTCTCTCTCTCTCTCTCTCTCTCTCTCTCTCTCTCTCTCTCTCTCTCTCTCTCTCTCTCCCTCTCTCCCTCTCCCCCTCTCCCCCTCCCGATGTGATAAAAAATGCTGTTACCCTTTCTTTCTTACCAGTTTGGATGTCTTTTCATTTTTGCAGCATAACACATCTTGATCATGATAAAGTCAGGCTTTTACGTTTAGTCCTTTTAGATGTTAGGAAATTAAGAAAATAAGTTGGTCCCTTAATGACAGTATTGGAAATCTCTGTGTCACTGACTCCGGAGGCTTCTGGCAACTGTCCTGCCATTTGGCCCAGGAGTCCAGTACACGAAGCGGAACTTTTTCCACTTGGCGCACTCTGGCACGTTGTGACACCAACAGCTGTACCCGACATGATTTGTAGGTTTGTTTTGATGGCCATAGCATGGCCCAGCAGATACGTGTTAGAGGGGGTTGCTGTTCAGTGGTTTTAGTTTGTTAGGTATGTGTAAATGCATTCGGCTTCTGTTGTGACGTATGACATTTTACTTAATGCCGTACGTTGCATATTACTTGTTTTGTAAATCTGATGATATGTCATCTTTTTAACGCTTTGCATTTTTCAGTTATTACAGATCTTGGCAGTTAGACGGTCACAATTAGCTGCTACGGGAAAGACGGAGATACCCATCCCTCAAGCACCCCCACCCCATCCGGGATATGCACCTAATGCTGCCTTCCATGCCATCAAAAGACACGCTCTCGAAGTTATCAACCAGAGAGATGCGGTGGTAAGTTTACCTTGTGATTATTTTTTGATTTGTTGTAATAATAATTTTCTCTCTCTCTTTCTGGATCCTTTGGAAAACTGAATTTTAAAAATCTATTCTTTTTCATTGAATAGATTAGAGTATCTATCAGCTTCATTCGGGAATTTGCTGAATTTTGTTTATCTTTCCAGGAAAAAGAAGGGCCTGTAACAAAAAGTATTCGATTAACCTCAGCTCTGATCCTGAGAAACCTAGTCATATACTCTAATACCGGGAAAAAGTAAGTACTGAATGAGCTTGTGTGTTGGTTTCATGATACATGTTTCATGTTCGTGTTTGAGAAAGTTTGAATTTGTATTTCATCTGCTTTCAGAATTGTTTTGGAGCTTAACTGTATTGGAACTACTTATAAGATTGTGAAGTCTTGTTTTTTACTCATCTCGTATTAATTTCAGTTGATACTGAATTTGCTCCATTATTTCTTTTAGACATATAATAAAGACAGACAATGTTGTTAGACGCAGCTGAACGGTTCTCTCTTCCCTTACCAGGTTATTGCGAGGCTTTGAGTCTGAGCTAGCAAATGTCGCCCTTAGTACAATGGAGTCATCACGAACAGTGGCCCAGATCCTCTACGACATCCGCCTTCCTGATCATCAGGGCATTTAAACTGCCAGATTCATCCATGGACTTTTTAAATACCTATTGAACCCTTACACTCATGAGTTAAGTGGAATTAACAGTCCTGAAGAAAATAAACGGCTGTTATTTTGACTTAATTGTGGGGAGACCGCTCTGAGGGCCAACACAAGTGTTCAATGCTATCCACAGTATGGTGTGTAAAACTTGCTGTTCACTAAAGTTGAGTGGTTTTGAGTGCGATTAAATGTCATACAAGAAGGAGTCCAAAAACTTGGGCACATTAAGCAGTGCAATTATTAAATATTCTTTCATTAAATTGCTTACAATGATGGGTAGTTGAGTAAGAATGAGCGTTATTTATTTTGTATTGTGCCAGTGACTAGGTGGAAGTTGAAATCCTTGCTTGTCAGAGACCTGCCTTGTAGTTTCTCATTCCTTATGTTAGAAATTTGCATTTAGGTCATTGATATCATTGTATGGAAGTCAAACTCTGTGGTATCATTTTTACTATTTATTTTTTAATTAGCACATTTCAAATTTTAAGTTTCAGAGCTTATGTAGATAATGTCCGGATGCAGTGTTTTACTGCCTAGATGGTAATTTTAATGAGTAATCTCAACTTGCTAAATTTTGCTCTATATGACTAGTTTAGCATGATGGTGGATCTGTCAGCACAATTTTTAACTTTTTTTAAATGTTTATTTTTTATTTTTTTAATTTTTTGTAAATTTTTTTTTTTTATTTTATTTTTTTAATTTTTTTAAATTTTATTGATTTTTATTTTATTTTATTTTATTTTAATTTAATTTTAAAAATATTTTAATTTTTTTATTAATTTTAATAATTATATTTTTTTTTTTATAATTTTATTTTTTTTAAAATTTTATTTTTATTTTAAATTTTTAAATTTAAATTTTATTAATATTTTATAAATTTTAAATTTTTTTTTAAATTATTTATTAATTTATTATACTAATTTTAATATTTTTTTTAAATATAATAAAAAAAAATTTTTTTAATAAATTTTATTTTTATTATTATTTATTATAAAATTTTTTTAAAATTTAAATTTATAAAAATTAAAAATTTTAACTTTATATAATATTTAAAAATTATATTTTTTAAATATATTATTAATATATTAATAATTAAATTTTGAATAAAGTTTATTTATTATTTACTTTAAAAAATTTAATTTTTTTAAAATATTTTTAAATTTTTTATAATTTTTTTAAAATTTAAATTATAAAATTTTTAAAAATTTTTTTAAAATTAAATAATTATTAAATATTTTTTTTATTAAAATTTTAAAAATTATTATAAATATATTTATTTTTATTTTTTATATATAATTAAATTTTTTTAAAGATTTAAAATTTTTTTTTATTTTATTTAAAAAATTTTTAATTTATATATATTATTTTTTTAAATAAAAATTTTTTATTTTTATTTTATTTTTTTTTAAAATGAAATTTTTAAATTTTAATTTAAATTTTTATTAATAATTATTATTTTTTATTAATTAATTTTAATATTATTTTAAAATTGTAAAATTTTTTTTATATATATTTAATATTTTTTAGCAAATTTAATTTTTTAAATTATAAATAATAATTTTTAAATTTAAATATTATTTAAAAAAAATTTTTTTTCTAAAAAATTAAAAAATTTTTAATAAATTTTAAAAAATTTAAATTTTTAAAAAAAATTAAATTATTTTATATTAATATTTTATATATTTTAAAAAAAAATTAAAATTATAAAAATAAAATTTTTAATAAAATATATATAAATTTTTTTTTTTTAATATAAATTAAAATTAAATAAATAATTTATTTTTTATATTATTTTAAATATATTAATTATATTATTTTTTAAATTTAAGATTATATAATTAATTTTAATAATTTTTTATAATATTATTTAAAAATTTTAAATATATTTTTTAAAAATATATTTAAAATTTTAATTAAAATTATAATATTTTAATTTTTTTAAAATTATATTTTATTTTTTAAATAATTATATTAAATTTTAAAAAAATATAATATAATAAATAAATATTTTTTATTTTATTTCCTAAATAAAAAAAATTTTAAAATTAAAAATTTATTATACCCACTTTTAATAAAATTTTTAATTTTTATTATTATTTTTAAAAATTTTTTTTTTTTTTAATTTTAATTTTTTTTTTTTATTTTTATTAATTTTAAATTTTATTATTTTATTTTTAAAAAAAAATTTTTAATATTTATTATTAAAAATAATTAAATTTTTTAAAAATATATTTTTAATTTCATTTTTTTTTTTTTTTTAAAAAATTTTATATTATTATATTTATTTATTTTAATTTAAATATATTTAAAAGATAATTTTTTTTTTTTTTTATTTAAATTTAATTTTTTTTAAAATTTATATTTTTTAATATAATTTTTTTTTAATTTTTTTTTGCAAAAAAAAATTTTTTTTTTATTTTTTTTTATTTTTAAAAATTAATTTGTTTATTATTATTATTTTTAAAAGTTAATATTATATTATTATTATTTTATTATTAATTATTTAATATTTATTTTATTTTTTTTTAATAAATATTTAAATTTAATAAATTTTATAATAATATAAATTTATTTTTTATTTATTTAAAAACATTGAATTAAATTTAAAATTAAAAAAAATTTTTAAATTTAAAAATTTTAAAATATAAATTTATATTTTTAGATTTATAAATTATATTTTTTTTTTCAAAAAATTATTATATTATTATTAACTTTTTTTTATTAATAATTTAAATTTAAAATTAAATTTATTTATTAATAAAATTATATAAATTTATAAAAAATTTTTAAATCAATATAAAAAAAAATAAAAAAATAATATATAAAAATAAATATTTAATAAAAAAAAAATAAATAATATATAAAAACATAATATTTAAAAAAAAAATAAAATAAAATTAAAAATTATAAAAAAAAAATAAAATTTAAAAAAAAAAACATAAAAAAAAAAAAAAAAAAAAAAAAAAAAAAAAAATTTTTATATTTTAAATTAAAAATAATTATGTTTTTTAAAAAAAAAATTTTTATAATAAAATAAATTTTTAAAAAATTTTTTAATATTATTTATATAAATTTAAAAAATTAAAATTATTTAAAAATTTATATTTAATATATTTTTATATATATATATATATATATATATATAATAAAAAAAAAAGATAATATATATATATTATAATTTAATATAATAATATTAAAAATATATATATAAAATATATTTATATTTTATATTATATATTATTTTAATTTATATATAATATATTTATATATATAATATATTTATATATATATTTTATATATTTATATATTTATATATATATATAATTTTTATTTATATATATATTATATATATATATATATATAATATATAATATATATTTTTATATATAATATTTAAAAAATATATTTTAAATATATATTTTTATATATAATATTTTAATATATATATATTAAAATATATATAAAATTTATATATATTATATATTATAAATATATATATATTATATTAAATATATATATTTATATATTTAATATATTTAAAAGAAAAATATATATATTTTATTTTATTATGTTTTAATATATATTATATTATTTTATATTATTATTTTTTATATATAAAATTTATATATTTTTTATATATATATATTTATTTATTTTTAATAATTTATATATTAAATATATATATATATATTTATATATATATATATATATATATATATATATATATTTATATACTTTTTTATTATTTTATATTTATATATATATATATTTTAATTTTTATATATTTATTATATATTTATATATATAATTTTATATATAATATATTTTATATATATATATATTTTATATATATATATTATATATGTATAATATATTATATATTATTTTATATATATATTATATTTTATATTAATTATATATATATATATATTTTATTTATATTTAAATTTTTATTTATATATATAATATATTTTATTTTTATATATTTATATTTATATTTTTATAATTTTATTCTATATTTATTATTAGTTTTATAATATATATATATATTCCTTATATATATTTATATATCTATATATTTTTATATAATTTTATATATTTTTAAAATATTTTATTTTATTTCTTTTATATTTATAAATATTTTTTTTCTTTAATAATTTTAAAAAATATTTATATATTTTTATAATATTTTAATATATTTATTTATTTATATATAATATATATATTAAATAATATTTTTATATCTTTATATAATATTATATTTTTAAAATTTAATATTTATTTATATATATTTTTCTTATATTTTATATATATATTTTATATATATATTTTATATTATCTTTATATATATAATTTTTAAAATTATTTAATATAAAATATTTTAATTTTATCTATATAATATATATTATAATATTTATATTAATATATTTTATTAAATAATTTTATATATATTCATATATATATTTTTTATTTAATAATAAAATATAATAAAAATTTAAATTTTATATCTATAATATTTTATATAAATAATTATATATTTTATCATATTATATATATATATATTATTTAATTTTTATATATAATATATATTTTTAATTATATTATATTAATTTTTATTTATTTTAAATTTTATTTTTATATATAAAAATTTTTTATATTATATATTTCTTATTATATTTATAAAATATTTTATACTTATATATATATATATATCCCAATATTATATTTTTCTATAATTTTAATAATTTATTTTTATATAATTTTTTTTAATATTTAAAATCAATATAAAATATTATTAATATATAATATATTTATTATTTTATTTATATAAATCTTATATATAATTTTAAAATATAATATTTTCATCATATTTAATCCCCCTATATATATAAAATTATATTATCTTTATATATATTATTTAATATATATATTTATATACTAATATAAATATTATTTTTTAATAAATATGTTTTAATATTTATTTATAATATATTATTTATATCTATATATTATAATATTTTATATTATATTATTTTTATTTTTTTTATATTTTTTTTATTATTTTTATTTTTTAGTATTTTTTATTGTATATTATTTTGGTAATTTATTTTATTTATTTTTTTATTTTTTATTTTTATTTTTTTTTATTAATTTTATTATTTTTTTATTTTTTTTTACTTTTTTTTTTTTTTGTTTTTTTTATTTGTTTTTTTTTTTTTTTTTTTTTTTTTTTGTTTTTTTTGTTTTTTTTTGGTTGTTTTTTTGGGGTTTTTTTTTTGTTTTGTTTGTTATTTGGTATTATATTATATTAGTTTCTTTTAATTTATGTATGTTATTATGTTTATTTATATGTTATTATGTTATTAAGTTATGTATTATATGATTTATTTTATGTAGTTATATTTATTTATTTTGTATGTTTAATATGTTTTTGTTGTATTTATATGTTTATTTTTGTTTATATTAAAATGTTTTTATTTATTTATATGGTGTGGTTTTATATATATATGTATGTATATTTTATGTTTATTGTATTTTTTTTTATATTTTAATATATTATTTTAAATTATTTTATTATATATTGTTAATATTTTTATAATGTTTTATGGGTATAATTGTTTATATTTTTTGTATTTATGTGTAATATTGTATTTTGTGTTTAAATTTTATATTTGTTATATTTTATATTATGTATATTTATTTTTATGTTTATTTTATTGTATATAATATGTATTATATATTTTTAATATGTTTTTTATATGGGTTATTATATTTTAAAATGTTTTTTAATTTTTTTAATGTGTATATATATGTTATTTATATTTTAGTATTTTATGTATATATATTTTTATTTATTATAAATATATTATTTATAAAATTTTTAAGGTAAAAATATTTTATTATGTTTTAAAGATTAATATATTATATATGTATTTGTATTATATTATTATAGATATTTATTATATTTTGTATTTAATATTTTATTTTTATTTTAGGGTATATATTTTATTTATGTATTAAAATTTTTATATGATTTTTATATGTATTTATATATAAATATAATATATATATATGTATTTAAAATATGTATTAAATGTATATTTTAAAATATGTAATATTGTATAATTATGTTTTATATGTAAATATATTGTATAAAATTTATAATATTATTATATATGTATATATTTTTTATAAAATTTTATTATGTAATATTTTTGAAATATTTTTTTTTATGTATATTTTTTATTTTTTATATGTAGGGTATATATATTGTATTTATATATTATGTTTTAAATTATGTATATATTTTATATTAATATTAAAAATTATGAAATTATATATATTTTTTGTATATATAATGTATTTATATATATATGTAATATGATTATTTGTAATTATTGTATTATATGTATTATATATATTTGTATTATATGTATATAAATTTATGTAAAATTGTTGATAATTTTTTAAGAGATGAAAGAAAATAATTTAAAAATTTTGGTAATATTTAATTTTAAAAAAAATAATAATATAATAATTTTTATATTATTTATTTATATATAGTTAAAATTTTAAAAAATTATATTATTATTTTAAAAAAATATATGTATTTATAAAGATTAAAATATATATTATTATTAATATGTATTATTTAATATTTTATGTATTATTATGTATTTTATTTGTTATATGTATGATATAAATGTTTTTAAATATATATATGTATTATTTTAAATATTATTATATTTAAAAAATATGTATTATATATTGTATATATTATATATTATTTATAATAGTATTAAAATATTTTATTATTATAATATTTTTTTATTTTAATAGGTTAATGTATATAACTATGATATATATTGTATATAATGTATATAAAATGTATATTTATATAAATTTTTGGTATATATAATTGTATATATATTTTTATATAATTTAAATATAGTTTATAAAATTTTATATATAATATGTATATATTGTTTTTATTGTTAAAATATGTATATATTATTTATATTTATTTTATTTGTTATTATGAAATATATATGTTATAAAAATGTATATTTTTATTTACATTTTTTAAATATGTATATATGTATAATATGTATATATTTTAAATTTGTAATAAATATTATATATATATTTTTAAATAAATTTTGTATATATATAATATGTATTTTTATAAAATTTATAATGTTATATTTTTATATATATTTTTATTATTATATTTTGTATGAATTATTTTTATATAATTTTTATATTAGTTTTATTATATATATGTTTTTTGTATTATTTTTAAAATTAAATATTGTATTTTATATAATAATATTATTGTTTAATATAGTATATTAAAATTATATTCTTTTTATTTAAAAATTTTTAAAATTATTTTTTTCTGTTTTTTTATATTTTTTTAAAATTTTCTGTGTATTATTATATATTTTATTTAAAATTATATATATTGTATATATGTTTTTAAATTTTGTATAAAAATGTTTATAATCTGTAATTTGTTTTTTAACTTATTTTTTTTATTATTATAATAATTATATATAAATACGTATATATTGTATAATAATTGTTTATATGTATAAATATTATTTATATTTTTATATACTATTATATTTTAATAATTTATAATGTTTTATTGTAATATTAATATGTTTTATATTATATTTATAATGATGTTTTTTAATGTATTTATATATGTTATATATGTATATATAATTTATATTTTTTTAATTGTATATATATGTATTTATTGTATATATATGTATTTTAATATGTATATTTTTTTATATTATGTATAAAATGTATTATATATAGTATATATGTTATATAAAAAATAGTATATAAAAATGATATAAATATGTATATTTTAAAAATATGTATATATAAAATTGATAATTAAATTGTATAATTTATGTAAAATTAATATGTATATTTGAAGGAAATTGTTTTTTGTTTGTAGAAATAAAAATTTTTAAAGAAAAATTGTTAAAATTTTTTTTTAAAACCCCCAAGAAAGGAAAAAGCAAGAATTTAGGAAATATCGAATATTTGGGGCCCAATTTTTAAAGTTTAAAGAAAAAGTAGTTTAAGTTTAATTCAAAATTTTGGGAATTTTAACTTGTAAAATGAACTTTGTTATTTTTTATATTCTTTTTTAAAAAGAAAATTCATGTTATTTGTTAAAGGATATTTAATTGAAATTTTTTTTCATTGTATTTTGAATTATACTTGTTTATTTTTTTACGGTTTAAATTCGGGTTATTTTAGTATATTTTCTATTTTATGGGTTTTTAACAGATATTTGTTAATTATAACACAGTTTTTGAAAAACGTTTATTTAAAATATTATATAAAATTTAATATGTATAAAAATTTATATGGTTATAATCATATGTATATATTTTAAAAATCTTGTAATATTTTATTTTGTATATATAAAAAAATTCTGTTTAATACATATCTGTTATATAATATCTGTATATATACATATCTGTATATATATATCTGTATATATAATATTTATATATATATTTATATAATATTATATAATTTTCTTAATATATATCTTATATATTATATCGTAATATATATGTATATATTTTTGTATATATATATTATTATATTTTTGTTATATAATATGTTTAAGTTATATTTATTATATATTATATATATATATATATGTATATGTAATTTTTTTTCAAAAAGCACTTGTTTTCTAAGCACTATCAGGAAAAAAATTAAAAATGTCATTTATTATAACATAAATTTTTTGTCATTCTAAATGACTGGGCCTTTTTGATTTTTGTCGTTGCTTCTTCAAAAAAAAAAAAAAAAAAAAAAAAAAAAAAAAAAAAAAAAAAAAAATATATATATATATATATATATATATATATATAATATTATATAATTACAACGTTAGCGTAAATACTAAAATCGAATATAGGCCACTAAAGCGACGGAAGAGTCTGAGAGGTGCTGTTATTTTGCCAAGAAAAATAACAAAAAAGAAGAAAAAAAAAACGAATGACAGCTAAAAAATACTAAACGTATGTTAGGGGTTTGTTGACAGTGTAGTCTATTTAATTTTTATTTATTTATTTATTTATTTTTACTTTCGCTTCGATTCGCTGTCATAGAATTCATTCATTGCGTTCACGTTTATAATCCTTTGATATGTAGAAACTACGTTTTTTTTCTCTCTTTTTTTTTCGTTTAATCACAAAAAACATCATTTAATGGCTTCCCCATTAACTCGCTCCCTATAGTGTTAGGTAACCTTAGATATCTAGCATATTTATTTTGCTTTTAACCTTTAACCATTAACCATTCATCATTAAATATTTTATTACGGAGTCATAATCACGAAATAGCAAAATTAATTTTATAACCCAGTTACTCGATTTTGTGTATATATGCCTGGCATTAATGTGAATCAAAGAATCTAAACATGATTTCGAACCAAATTGTATTATAAAGTGTGGTGTAAACATCGGTAATCTGATACGGGTTGGTAAGAAGTATGACATGCACATAAAAATTAAAAAAATGGGGGGTCGTTAGAAGATCCGAAACAGGGATAAGGAATCTATATAATAAAACTAAGCATGGGAGTTTCTGCATACTTTGGGCAGTTCTGGTAGCAGGTGGGCTGTGTGCATGTGCGTTAGTACTTGTACTTTGTGTGTGAAGGTTACCTTTCTTTTCCTTTGGTTGGATTTATATTCTAAAAAAAAAGAAAAGAAATGAAATACCGTATGAACTAGCTTTCTTTACAGGTTGCATGGTTTTTGCATGGACATCACAAAGTTTAATAAAACCCAGTAGCATTTTCGTTTTTATTAAAAGAAGGGTACAATGTTGTGAACAGTAACAAGCGTGGGTGCGTGGTGATGGGGTCAGGCGGGTTCGGGCGAGGGGGAGGGGGAGGCTCGAGACGACTCCAACCGCGAGGCTTTGTATAGCTCGTCCAGGTACTTAATGTAGGCTTTGTGCTGCTGCTCCGCCATCAGTCCTGAGCTGCTCCTCCGGCGATGGCCCAGCTTCCGAGCAACGGCCTTGAACCCGCGCCTCGTGGCCCAGTCTGCCGGGGTGCGGCCCTCGCTGTCTTCGGCCTGGGTGTTCGCTCCTCGGCGCATCAGGAGGTTGCAGGTGAGCTCCTTCCCCTTTGACCCGCCCGTAACGGCGTCATCCCGAGGAACGTTTTCTTCCCCGTGTGCCCGTGGCCAGCAGCAATTTCACAACCTTGTTGTGGCCAGCCTGAGCAGCCGCATGCAGGGGCGTGTTACCTACCACATCTCTAGCGTTAACATCTGCCCCTGACTGAAGCAGGAGTCGTGCTATGAGGTCGTCCCCATGATGCGCTGCGCGGTGAAGTACAGTCGCATATGCAGGCCAGTGGAGAGCAAGCGGGACGAGAGTGTTGCAGCTGGCACCTTGAGAGAGGCAGTTTTCCACAGTGGGGGCCCCTTCCCCCGGCCCCCATTTTTCAGCCCCCGAAAACAGGAACCTCCATCTGAACCACAGGTGCGCATGTACCTGGCCCAGAGGACCTCCTCAATTCTGCAGCGCTTCCAGTAAGTCCAACATAACCTAGATGTTCAGCAATCGTGAGAGCGGATTCGCCGACTTTGTTCTTTAGGTAAACGTCGGCGTTGAATCGTATGAGGGTCTGAACGACCTCCACCTGGCCGTACGAAAGGGCCGTCTGCAGTGGCGTGACGCCGTTCCGGGTTTTCATCACGGAGCGTTGCTGTACAGAGCCCGATGCCCCACTTTTGTTATGGCCCCCGCGGCTCTTCATCCAAGGCGCTGTTCCCCTGCTCAGACCGGGCGTCCACGTCGGCCCCAGCCCTGAGTAGGGCTTGTACCACGTACAGCGCCCCGTCTCTGGCCGCGCGTAGGAGCACGGGGACGTGGCCTGCGCTGATGTTCGGATTAGCTCCGTTCTCGAGAAGCTCCCGGACCTTCTCGACGTTATTTCGCGCGACGGCTCGGCTGAGGGATTTATCGAGGCTGTCGTGGTACCTCGTCTGGCATTTCTCCCCTGGCCCTTCGTCAGTCACCTCCATCTCCTCCAGCTCACATTTGTCTAAGGCGACTTCAAGACATTTTCTGAGCAGATTTTCGGTGAAGCTCGCTTTTGTACCTCGTCGGTTTGCGGGATGAGTTCTGTCTGCACTGCCGCGGCGACTGTTTAGGCGAGATGCACTTCGTCTCTCCCTGCTAGATCTTCTGCTGCCTTTGCATATCTCAGCCAGACTACCCTGTCTCGAACGGAGGTTCACTTCTCTGCTCTCACACTTACTGTGTGGAAGGCTTTGCCGTGAGCCATTTTGTTCACTGCATGGGGGTAGAGGTGGCAACTCCTCAAAACTGTTTTGTTTGCTGCATGGAGGTCTCTGATGATCGACATTGCTCTTTCTGAACAGATGCACAGTTAAGTCCTCTAAATGTTTCTTCCCATTGCTTTGCTTTCCGTCGGACTTTGTGGCAGCTGTCCCGCCGCTCACCAAGTAAGCTTGATCGCCTTTTCCCTTGAGGAGACTCTTCGCCCTGCGGCTGGTTGGGCTGAACTACGGCAGGTTTCGGGGGCTCCTTAGCGACCGCTGGCTTAACGGCTTGCGTCCAGAGCTTCCTGGCTGTGTCTCGCCTTCCCCTTGTCACAGGCAGCGGGAAGATCGAGTTAGAGCAGTGCCTTAGAACCATGTTTTTTCGGGGCTTGAGCTGAAAGGGTAGCACTTGTTTTCCCGCGCTTTTTTTGGGTCCCCTTTAACACTTTTGGTTTTCCCTTTCATCGCTGAAGAAGGCCCTTTCGGGGTTTCCCTCGGGGGGTCTTAGATTCCCCCGGAACTCTCCTTGAGGCAGGACTTGTTGGTGATGTGGGAATAGACTTATCATCTATCACTGCTGCCCGTCCTCTGATGCTTGGGGTGGTTTGGACGGTGGGACGTGTAGGTTTAGAAACCAGGACAGTCTCTGAAGATGAAAATTTTTTGATCAAGGACGAGTTCCCCAATTCGGGTCCGTGTTCTTCGGACTTTTTTTGCTTATCCCCAAACGATTTCGGGTTTGTCCCTCTTGGATAGTTTAGCTGACCTTGTTTTCGCAGCCGCTGCATGAGGTATTGTAGAATCGACAGGTAAGGCCTTAGAAGTTTTCTTATCTACTACAACAGGGATTTCCCATGTTGGCGTTTGGGTTAGCGACTCTGGAGGAGTAGATGGTAACTCGAGTTCATCCGAGGAGAAAGACTCCAGCGCTCCAGACTCCTCAGAACTTGGAGACATGTGTCCAGCTCATACCCAGTCGTGGAGTCAAGCGGTGGTGCCATTCCACCGATTTCTTGGGATATTTCATCGTTAGTGACGTCAGGTGGTTCGGGAGAAAATATTGCGGAAGAGGAACATTCATTCCGAGGTTCTGAAGAAACTACGGCAGAGGAAGTCTCGCTCTGAGGACTCTGTTTCTTAGTCTTCGGTCGCCGTTGTTTTTGCTCGACTTTACTCTTCCCCTTTTTGAGTCCGGGCCTTTTGACCTCAGCATCCGATGGCGTCATAGCCTGTGTGAGGGCGACCTTCAGGGTAGCTGACAGAGAAGCCCTGTAGTCGGGTTGCTCAGAGCGTCGGTCTTTGACTTTGTTCATTAACTTGGAAGAAACTTTATTCAGGGACGCTATGTGTTGCTTCAGGTCAATGCTTTGGTCAGAGTCGCTTTGTTGAGATATTTTACCGCTGGTCTTCGGCTTCGGTTTGATCCGTCCTGCTTCATGAGCTAATGAATCGCGCTTCTTGTTATCATACGATGGCGAGTGATTCGTTGAATATACAAGGTCGCCCGTAGTGGGTTGAACAGTAGAGGAAGGAGGTTTTGTTATTGTAGAAAGGTCAGTGGTAAGGGTGCTGGAGTCAGGGAATGTGAGAGGATAAGGAGGGGCGGTGAGGTCAGTGGGCGAAAGAAGGCTAGTGGTTGAAGGGATGCCCAAGGTCGAGGGGCGGACGGGCAAGTTGGAATCAATATTGGTAATGTATCGTTCTTCATATTGGTTGTCAGTGCTTTCCGAGCCATCTGTTTTCTCTATGGACAAAGATTCTGTTTCTAGCTTGGCTGATTCACTGATCACGTCTTTTTTTGGGTTTTAGTTTTGGGAGTATGCTGTCTGTAGCAGAATTGTTAATCATTGTTTCAATCTCCGTTCTTTCGTCAGCCCAGGTTGTGTAAGCGGCTGACTGCTGATTGCTATTAAGAGCTTTGTTTTTTATGTCAGCTTCAGTACTATTTGTCCTTGTTTCACCCATTTTCAAAGGATGTGAATATTTTTGAATTTCACTCGTTTCACTTAGGTCACCAGACCGAACATAATCTGACCGAACGCCCCTTTCTGCCATTTCACACACGATATCACTTTGCAAAGTTTCAC
Organism: Penaeus monodon; assembly: GCF_015228065.2. Lineage (NCBI taxonomy): Eukaryota > Metazoa > Arthropoda > Malacostraca > Decapoda > Penaeidae > Penaeus > Penaeus monodon. The sequence continues at coordinate 59,275,430 of NC_051386.1, read as the reverse complement.
CGGTAACTTTATCTGTTTGAGATCCACTTACCATTTCTGTCATGAGAGTCGGATGGGGTTTATTTTCCTCTTCGCTCGCACTAGTTTTTTCATTTCTCCAGAGGTGGCAGGACGCTTGCAATCTTCTAACTCCTTTTCTGTATGAATATCCACGGGTACATCACCTTGGCTCCCTTGTTTAGCTCCTGAATGAACACGGACATCCAAGCCTTGTAGTCTGAGGTGATAGCTCTCTGTCGGTTTATGTTCACTGTTTACGTATCTGTCACTGTTATTTTGCGTCACTGTATTAAAAGGCGGGTGATTGACGACCTCATTTACACTGGTAGAACTTGTGTATTGGGTCGTAGATGGTAGTTCTTCGTTTTCGCTATTGTTCTTCTCTAGTGTTTGTCTAAAGGAGAGAGAGTTAGGAGACCAGGTTCTACCACTAAACATCATTCTCGTATAACTTACCGGGGAGGCTTCATTTTGTGCTAAATTCGATGTGACGGAATCTACAATGTCTTCGCTCTCTTTGTCATATGTTTTGTATTGAATGACATCATTGTTTTCGCTGATGTTTATGTTTTCCTTATTATCATCAGGACCTATAGTCTGATTCATGTGGTTCTTCTGAGGAGGTTCTTTGCGCCGTCTGATGAAACCCTCAAAGGAGTCCGTTTGCGATTCGATCCTGTCCGTTGTTCGCTTCACGATGGTTTTGACAAGCGTGCTACAGAATTTCGGTCTCTTGTAGTTGGGTCGCTTGCACTCCGTCCGTTGCATCAGGGTCTGCAAACGGTCCTGCAAGCCTATGTTGAAGCGCGGAACTCTGCAAGCTTTGTCGTTTTCCAACATCTTCACTATCTTGCGCGTCTCCTCATTCAGGGAACTCTCGGAACGCTCGTGGAACTGAACGAATTTATCTCGTAGTTTGAACCCCGACGGCCTCAGGTTACCGAAGAAGGGCTCGATTTTTTCCCTTTGGCTTTCTGGAGAGACAGCTTTCGGTAGCCGTCCAGGTCGAGTGGTAGCTGGCTCCTCCATGCCTTTTACACTGGCACTCTTTCGGTCTATGGTCAGAAATTTCTTGCTTATTGTGTTTTGTTTGTTACTTCCGAAACAAATCAATCGAAGCAGATTATATTTTTTCGGTCCTTTTCCTCAGAGGCACTTCGAAATCTGTCGAGGGGCTTCCACGCGGGTGATTCATGATGTACCATTATAGAAGAGTCCGTATTCAGTGAAGTGGCGGCACAGGTGTCCCCCGCCGTAAGCCTTGTTAAGCAGACATTTGAATAAGTCAGATTTTTGGCAGAAGTACCTATCAAATTATTGTTTTGACTAACGCATGTGGCCGGGGGTTGGTGGCAGTCGAAATGGCACAGTTCCAACTCCCCTGTGTCTTTTGTGCTCTGAGCCCACTTACCTCGCCACCTGTGGATTCCTGTATGCAACCTTGAACACCAAGGGCGGCGGTCTGAGAGTCGAGCTCGCTGTCTGTCTTAGTGTAGCAGCTTTCACACTGAGTATTCACCTCGTCTAGAACAGATGCACTTCTTTTCTTGTCTGATTTGGTCACATTTTCTCGCGTACCGTTGTATTTTTCTTTATCTAAAAAGTCCTTTGGCTGCGTATCGAGAGCGTCTTTGAAATCGTCGAAATCCTCGCAGTTCTCGCGAGTGCACGAATCTGAAATCCTTTCTTCCCCGGGAGAGAACAGTTCATCAGGGGCGTCGAAAAACTCATCGGGGCTTGACGGATCACTGGGCGTAGCGTCGAAGCCGGGGGCGTCGACACTCAAGAGGCGGACAGGCATGGACGTGGGTCGATGGCACTTGCTCTGAGTCCATATATCGTTGCACTCATCACTGTCTCTGTTGCATAATCCCAGCCGATCACCGCCACACGTCTCACCAGACTGTCTTCCGATGAGCTGAGCTTCACACGTTCCCTCACTGGCCTCGGGGTCGCGGCCATCCCCTCGCTCGCCCTCACAGGGAGCAGCCTCCCAGACCTCGTGTGCTCGACCCCCGCGAGGACCTGTGGGGCCACGGGCGGTCTCCGAAGTGGAGAGGGCGTCGCCGTGGCACTCCGAGGCTTGGGCGGCACTCCTGGCGTCGGGCGCGTCACCCGCGGTATGTCTGCCAGCGGGTCCGGGGGCGAGGCTGACGGGGACAAGATTGACGGGGGCGAGGTTGACACATGTCACGAAGTAATCATGGCGTCTAAGGAGACCTTCATTTGTGTTATCGCCCCTGGCTATATTTGCTCCACCATCCCACACTCCATTACCCTGTTCGCCAGGGGTATCATGAACCCCAGAGTCTGCGCCGTCTCCCCGAAGGCTCCTCGCGCCGACTTCTGTATCACTCGAGAGACTGACCTTCGTGGAAACTTTGCTCAGCATTCTTCTTCGCCGGAAACGCTCAGAAATGATCAATGCCCGATGACGTCAGCAGGTCGCCATACCGGAACGCCTTTCAGCACGGCCGCTGACAGGAGATCCTTTTTTCAAC
>NC_051386.1:59242929-59257929 GCF_015228065.2 Penaeus monodon | reverse complement strand
ATATATATAATATATATGCATGTACGTATAATGTTATTTTTATATACCATATATATATATATATAATATATATATATATATATATAATATATATATATACATATATATATTTCATACATACTACTATTATCTATCTATACCCCAACACACACACACACACACACACACACACACCACACACAACACACCACACAACACACACACAACACACACCACACACACACACACACAAAAATATATATAATATAATTATAATATATATATATAAATATATATATATAATATAATATATATATATGCATGTATGTATATATGTGTATATATATACATCTATATATAATATATTATAATATATTATTATAATATATATTATATATATATATACATCTACATATCTATTATATATATATATATATATATAATATATAATTATATCTATTATTATATATATACATATATATATATATCTATATTCTTTTATATATTTATATATATCTATATACATATATTATACATACACATATATATATTATATATATATATATATATATATCATATATATACTATATATTTTCTTATATATATATATATATAGATATAATATATATTATTTATTATATATATAATATTATTATATATATATATATATATATTTGTGTGTGTGTGTGTGTAAAGAGAGGGGGAGAAGAAAGAAAAAGAGACAGGAAATAAAAAGAGCGAGACATAAAGAGAGAACGTAAACTTAAATCCATCTACTCAGAACGAGGATGTTATGTCAATTAAACCTTTTGTCTCACTCGTTTTCTCTTTCCATTTCGATCATAGTTGTGACGCGAATGACTCGTAATATCTATTTCTTTTCTGACATTCTATCATGTCATTATCCTCGTTTGTCGCTCGTTTATAGTGATTGATTGATACGCGGTTCCAGTGATCACCTCACGTGGAATCATTTCACTCAAGATTCAGAAGTTGCCTTTGTCAGTAAATAAACAAATGTCAACAATAATCTTGTCAATAAATAAATAATTACCCAATAGAGGTAAGGGCGGTTTTATTACTACTGAGTCGTGGTAGTCAATGATTCAAGGGATAAGTTGTTGAATAAAGGAGGGACAATGCTATCCTTGTGCTTTGTTTTGTAGAATTCTTTGCTTGATGAACGATATAATCTCGCCTGTTATCAGTTCCAAGGACATTGACTGCAGGCGATGTTTTAACCTGCCTTATCTACGAACCCGAAATAACAGCAAAGATATTAAACAGAATTAGATGGCAAGGTGATTTGTATTGTAATATTTTTTCACAAACTTATTTCCTTGTACACGTTCGAAATCGCCGCGTCATCATGATATTTAGAAATCATTCCATACCAAAAAAAGGGGTGAAAATGCGTTATTCTTTACTGCAGTCTATCTATCTATCTGTGTATAATGGCATTTATATATGTGTTGTGTGCGGTTTGTCATTTGTGTGTATATTATGTACGTATGTATGTTTTTAAGTATGTTTACCATGTATGTACGTCTGTCCGTTTGTAAGTTTATATATATGTATGTATCTATACTCTACACATAATCAAACACTAACATATAATTAGTTATCACTGCACTTACTATTGAGAACGTTAATAAGAAGATTCCCTCTCCAGTCTCCCCAGAAGTGAATGACAACTGATACAAGGCAAGAAACGTCACTAGTTAAAAGGACAGCGATCTTATCCTTGACAGACTTAACCATGGCATTGGCATTTAACTAAAGCGTGTTCCAAAGCTATTCCTTAAAGCATCAAAAGCTTTATCGCTCGTGAGAAATGTGTTGATGTCTCTCCCCCACCCCTCTCCTTTCTTTGTTATTTTTAGTGAAACACACGACATATTTATTTGGGTATATTATTTTATCTTTGCCTTCCTAGAGAACACTGGCTGTGGGCTATCATCGAAGTTCTGAAATACCCACATCAAACTGCGCCTGGGTTATAAGTGCAATGTTATCTAATCAAGTTAAAACAAGGTGTTTGCAGCTGCGGTGATAAACAGGAGAGAGAGTGTAGAGTTCAAAATGTCCTCTTCAGTATCGACTAGTGTACCGGTAACTGTTATGGAAGTGGGAGAGAGAGAGAGTAGGAGAGAGGGTGGGAGAGGGAGAGGGTCGTAGAGGGAGGGGGTGGGAGAGGGAAAGAGTGGGAGAGGGAGAGGGTGGGAGAGGGAGAGGATGGGAGAGGGAGAGAGTGGGAGAGGGGGAGGATGGGAGAGGGAGGGGGTGGGAGAGGGAGGGGGTGGGGAGAGGGAGAGAGTGGGAGAGGGGGAGGGTGGGAGAGGGAGAGTAGGAGGGTGGGAGAGGGAGAGGGTGGGAGAGGGAGAGGGTGGGAGAGGGAGAGAGAGAGGGTGGGAGAGGGAGAGCGAGAGCATAGGAGAGGGAGACGTGGATACGTGGTCTTTACGCCTCACATACCAGAAAAGCCATGTGTGTCTTCTCTTATAATAACTCCCCTGTCCTCAGCCGACCCCAACAGGTCTACAGCCGTGACAGTTGATAAAGTGACCTTAGAACACGCTAATCCCACCCTTATTGCTTGTTATTCTTCTGTCTCTGTGTACAATTATGTGTTGTTTATACTCAAAATGTTCGTCAGAAAATGCTTATTCTGAATCACTAAATATGTTATCGCTATCTCTATCGATATTCGAATGATTTTATGTTTTGTGAATACTCAGCAATTTTGTCTCCTCATCACGAACCTTTTTTAGTCTTGTAAACACCATAACTCTCATATTACACATAACCGTATATAAGGCACCCTTGTTCCTTCACCACGAAACCACCATGTGTGACCATATGTATCGGATTTTTTTATTCATTCAAATTCTTTCATGTTTTTCATTATGATATGTTTCAAAACGATGTTTGTTCATAGAAATTTCTGAGCAGTTAACACAGACGACTCGCAACCTGCCGGCAGGCTAGATCCCTCCCCAGGCAAATCTCTGCTTTGCCCATCCTATCGCAGAAATAAAGTTGTGAACCAGCGACAACTTTAACTCTACACAGGGTGGGGGAGGGAGAGGGTGAGAGAGGGAGAGGGTGAGTGAGGGAGAGGGTGGGGGAGAGGGGAGAGAGGGGGAGGGTGAGAGAGGGAGAGGGTGGGAGAGGGAGACAGTGGGGGTGGGGGTGGGGAGAGAGAGAGAAGGCGGGAGGAGGAGGGTGGGAGAAGGAGACGGTGGGGGTGGAAGAGGGAGAGAGAGAGAGAGAGAAAGAAAGAGAAAGAGAAAGAGAGAGAGAGAGAGAGAGAGAGAGAGAGAGAGAGAGAGAGAGAGAGAGAGAGAGAGAGAGAGAGAGAGAGAGAGAGAGAGAGAGAGAGAGAGAGAGGAGAGAGAGAGAGAGAGAGAGAGAGAGAGAGAGGAGGAAGAGAGAGGAGAGAGAGAAGAGAGAGAGAGAGAGGAGAGAGAGAAGAGAGAGAGAAGAGAGAGAGAGGGAGGAGAGAGAAAGAGAGGGAGAGAGAGAGAGAGAGAGAGAGAGAGAGAGGAGAGAGAGAGAGAGAGAGAGAGAGAGAGAGAGAGAGAGAGAGAGAGAGAGAGAGAGAGAGAGAGAGAGAGAGAGAGAGAGAGAGAGAGAGACAGAGAGAGAGAGGAGGGGAGGGGATTTGCAGATAATACATCTCCTTTCACTTGTTGCCCAGTATTAGGACAGCATCCACATCTCGTTACTTGAATGAGATTTTAATTAACATTCCTTTAAAAGCTTTGCAAATTCTAAAATTCTAATTAGGAAATTTTTCTAGAACAAGATTGATCTACCTATTTTGAAAAAAAATACAAAAACTTGGCTAATATTATGTGATTAAGTAGTGAAAGACGTTTTTCTGCAATTTTCGCCTAAAGTTATATTCCATTTACCAGTTTTTTTCATTCTGATGTAAGATGAGCGTGTTGTGTTTGCTGTTAAGATTTACTGTACAAACGAGATGAGCACCTTTTGCTCACATGGAATATGAATGCGGGCTCGATGTCAATTGTTTATTATCTTTATCATTATCATTATTACTACATCATGATCATGATGATGATGATGATGATGATCATCATCATCCTTCCTCCTCCTCAAAGCAAGTACACTGCATTGGTGTAATTAGAACGTCAGTTTATGTACAGTTAATATTTATAGGACTATCAGTCATAGACGAGGGAGGTAGGAGGGGAAGAGGAAAGGAAAGGGGAGAGGGAGAAGAGGAGGGGAAGGGGGCTTAAAGAGAAAAGGGAGACAGAGAAGGGGAATTGGAGGGAACTTTAAGAGGAAAGGAGGATGGGTAAAAGGAAAGGAAGGGGGAAGGGAGAAGGGAATCAGAGAAAACAGAAGGATGGGAGAGGGATTAAGGGGATAAGAGTGATAAGAGGAGGAAGAGGAGGCGGTATATATAGGGTTTAAAATGGGAGGAAAGGAGTGAATCTAAGGAAGATTTGGGAGAGAAGAAATGGTATAAAGGGGAAAGGGAGAGGGAGAGAGAGGAAGAGGGAAAGAAAAAGGAGAGAGGAGGCAAAAGGGAGGAGGAGGACAACAACAATGAAAGGAGAAAGGAATACCTATTATTTTTTTGTTCCATGGAATTTCCACGAGTCCAGCTAGTAATAAATAATAATAATAATGACAATGACAATAATACAAATAATAATAATAGTATCTTCTGTCTACAGATATATATTCATAACTGTGTTGCCTTTGCATAAGCTTGCCTAATATGTGGTTTAAAAAATAAAACTAAACAAATTAAAAATCAAATAATTATCGATAATATAAGAAAAAATAATCAAATATCCTTACAATAAAAGCAATGGGGAAATGTATCATAATCAAACAAATAATTATATTTCTATAACAACTGTGAAAACATTTACACTCAAACTCACATCACACAGTTGCAGCTGAACTTGCACTTATTCACACACACACACACACACACACGGACACGGACACAGACACACACGGACACGGACACAGACACACACACACACACACGCGCACACACACACACACATGCACACGCACTCACTGATTCACACATGCAAACACATATGCGCATGCACACACACACATGCACACGCACACGCACTCACTGATTCACACATGCAAACACACACTCATGGATGCATGCACACATTCACCTCACACACACACACACACACACACAACCACACACACACACACCACACCACACCACACACACACGCACGCACACGCACTCACTGATTCACACATGCAAACACACTCTTGGATGCATGCACACATTCACTCATAGACACACACACGCACTCACTGATTCACACATGCAAACACACACTCATGGATGCATGCATACATTCACTCACAGACACACACACACAGAAAATAAACATTAAACATTATATGGTCACAAAAGGTTAATGAATATGCAGCATATGAGGACATAAAAGTTAGTATGTTTTACTTTTTTTTAATAGAGATAAGGAACAGATCTTTTGCCCTCTGGGATGGAACAACACACAGGTTAAAGTTAACTCAGGAAAACACTCCAGAGGTACAATTTTTGTACAGGAACATAAAAATACACAAAACTTTGAAAATAAAAATATGGTTAAGATCCTTATTTGTTCATCAGTTAAGAAAATAAATGCTAAATAACAATACTGTGTTAATTAAAGCAATAAAGAGGTAGCTTTTGCAAAAATTCTATACGAAACATTTTGTTTATTCTGCATAAAGCAAATAGTTTGTTAGCTAAAATTAAATAAATGGAGTATAACAGTATGACACTATGGGGCACAAAAATGCATATTTGGTAAGTACATACAGTATGTTATTTATCATTTGCATGCATCAACACACAAAACCATCACCAATACCTGCAAACATTAATAGAAGAATGGCTACCATACATGACACTGCTTATACTCATCTTCCTATATCTATTAGGTTAATACAGCCTTCTGCAATTTCCCTTTTTATTGCCAACAGATTACATAAATTAAATAAAACATGAAAAATAAAATCAACCTTTGGAAAATAGCCTTCGTTTATCAGTCACTCCCCAGCTGTCAAAAAGAATACACAGACAACACACTATTCATATCATGTGATTAACTTTCCAAACAAACATGACTAATACAAACAGTGTAACATAAACATGGCATTAAACACACATACAGAGCAAATGATCTCATGAACTAATCAAGAATAAAGAGTATTCTTAATACAATCTTGGAATAACATTTCTTGCTTTATCATCCGTAAAAAAATGAAAGCTACAAATTACTAATGAAAGAATGCTTAGTAGATATTTCAATGAAAATACGAATAATTTCCCTTAAATGAATAATTTTTTTATGCAGTTCATGGTGCTCCACAATAGCTTGGTGATCTACCAAGATTCACAGACAATTCTCTTTAATAGTGAAATAAATACACTCTGATATTTAACTTTTTTTTAAAGTAAAAAAATCCTAACTATCCTTAATTTCAAAGCTACATTTTGAAAGGTAACTTATCATCCTTTAAAGTATATACTAAGTAATACATTGCACATTGTGGTCATTAAATTTGAGAAAAATATCTTTCCTTTACAAAACAGTAAATAAATAAAAGTATAATAAAAAAAATCTGCCACCAAACAGCATGAATTTTCTGCTATTTCTCAGTTACTATATAAAATATGCAAGGTGAAATATGGGAAATGAGACAGAAGATAATGATGTAGAAGGAAGAGGAAATACAGTAAGAGATGGAAATGAAGAAAAAAAAAAGGACAATAAAAGAAGAAAATGATGAAAAAAGACAATAAAGAAGAAGAAACAGGAGAGAATACAGAGATAACTTTATTCATAACTCCTCATTGTTTTTAGGTCATCAACTTTACCAGACCACAAGATTTTTTTCCCTCTAATTCATTTCATACTTTCTTAAGGACAATATATAATAATATATAAAACTAGAACTATTTCTGGAAGAATAGACCATCTGTTCTTAATATTAAATGTCCTTCCACCTTGCATTTAAAGCTTATTTTCTGGAGGCTAATTAAATGCCAAGACAATAATGGAGTAGCACCAATAACATCGCTGGCAGTGTTCACAACCTAAGTTGCTTTCGCACACCCTTCACTTATCCAGATCTCGCGCAGGCAGAAATCGAGTCACATCTGACAAGGTGGTAACTGGAGTAAATTCATTCCATCACCCAGTGACACTTTTATTTTTTCGGAGATCGGCATCTGGATAAATTCAAGGGTGAGGAATTGCATACAGATATTCAGACATGAAGGCATAATGAGATACTTATGAATGAAGCAAAATGCAGTGGAAAATCTGACATTTTATCATTGTATTTTTTTTTTTTTTTAATGATTTAGCTTTCTTCCAAGCAAGAGATACTTCAAAACACCATCTTTATAAACCTCTTTCTTCCACTGCACTATGGATAGTGAGATAACAGAGATAAATGATGTTAATAAGAAAAAAACTGCAATAAGTGATGAACTGTAAAACATCACAAAATTTTGAACCCTTTATCATGGAATAATTGTATTAGGCATCAGCTTCGTACTGCTTAGCGCCGACCTTGGCCAGCTTCCTAGCCTCATCATTACCGACAATTCCTGATTTTGCCTTCACATGGATCTGCAAAAAATAGAGTAGTAATACACGTTACTGAAACATTCCTTCTGCTATATCTTTTTTTTTCTTCCTAGCGTTTGGAATGTACCTGTCATCAAATCTGGTTATGAATATCCTCTTAAAATTGAGTTATTACAATAAGCTGCAAAAACATAAATGATTATCCAGTCTAGCATGTGTTTAATAACTCCTTCTAAGATCTTACAATAGTATGAGAAACCCAACTTATCTTTACTCACCCATTTCACAGCGAGTCCTTCCGTAGCCTTATCCAGTTCGATCAGTTCTTCCTTGTTCTTCACGGACTCTCCGTCGCTCTTCTTCCAGTCCTTCTTTTTCCAGTTCTTCAGCCACGAGGTCATGCAGTTGATCATGAACTGTGAGTCAGTGTGGACTGCCACCTTGTCGTAACCTTTTGGAAATTCAAATGCAATATTTTACTTTTGGGGAATGTGGAGTTAAATCTATGCAGTTAATCCTGTAATTACTTATCAATAATGAATAAATATATGCTAGAGACTATAGTGTATATATATATTGCAAACAAGTAGAAAACAATACAATGATTTTCTGCCATGGTCTATTTGCGATCATTGACAAATTTTCAGTCTGTGAGAGTATGCAATGTTGTTTCTAACATGAATTTGTGACATATTTTACTGTCTACTCTTTACTTTAACAAAACACACCTTTATACACCACGTACTTTAGAATATCTCATTACCTATAACAAGCCCCAATACCTCTGCTTTACTCTGCCATGTACAATTTGATGGTGGAGGTCAGTAACTCTCCTCTCATTAAGTGTTACAGATGTATGTTAACTTATACTTGACAGTCAAGTTTTAATACCAAGCCTGGGAATAAGAAATGCTTTATGTAGCTTCAACTATGTTCTTCACCATATATAAAAAATCCTCTTGTTAAGTGAAGTCACTCATCCTAATCATACTTTTGTAAATAAAACACTTGGCAGTGCATGACCTCACTAAAGGCTACTGTGAGGGTAAGCTACCCACACTTTTCCTAAATCAGTAGTTTAGGAGGTCCATCCATATCAGGTTAACATTATGTTTTGACTTTTCTATACTTTGCTCATAACTACTGCAACTTAAATCATCTAATTAATTCCATATCATAACTAACAAACTCTCCCTAATACTATACGATGCACATCAACTACAAGCTCCCTACCATATATATATATATCTCATAGCTATCATGTTAAACCTAGTGTGGGTTAGCTATTCTGCTTTCATGAGATACCTCTGTATAAATGTTATTGATGAAAATGGAGGGTATGTTATCAAGATGCTAACTATCACAAAAGAAAAGTATATACAATTTGTGGAATAAATCTGAGCAGGTCACACAAGATCTGATAAAACAAATCTCAAATGCTAAAGAAAAAAGAAAAGAAAAGAAAGGAAAAAGAAAGAAAGAAAGAAAAATTCAGTTCAATGAAATAATTTCACAATAAAATATTTATGAAAATCTACTGTCATGGAAGGAAGGAAGGAAGGAAGGAAGAAAGAAGTGAAAGTTATACATCACCAACAAAAAAGTTGAAAAGTAAAATTTAAAAATCTTGCACATTATCTGACCTGCAAATGACACTTACCAGCAGCTTTAGCAGTTATGAGTGCATGAGTGGCTGCCTGAATGTCGGCTGCGTTGTTGGAGGCTTTCCCCTTCAAAGGCACGGACACATTCCTGAAGCATGATTTGCCTTAGCTTATTAATGTGACCATGGGCCCTCATAAATCTATTCTTGTTATCATTATCCCACCTAGAATATTACATGATTATCAGGACCTCATTAAAATCAGTGTCACTACTTTTATAAATATTCTATTACATCTTATGCATACATGTATTCACACATGTGCACACGCACACATGCACGAACGCATGCACGCACACACACACAATGAAATACTGCATTTTTATGCCAATAGAAACAGCTATATTAGCATTACACTGTTTTTTACAAGGTGCCTGTTGAGCCATCATAAAACAAAAGTTTTTACCGCTCATGATCCTCTGCAAAGAAGACACCGCAGCCAGACTTCTGCCCACTCTTTCCATGGAACTCGCACACTCCAACAGAATAAACAACAAGGTAGCCTTCGTCATCTAAAGATAAGCCATCCTCGGTTTTCTTTTCTCCTTCGTCCACATGCAATTTCTTCTCTCCTTGGCCTTCCTCTTCTTCCTCATCATCATCTCGTTTTCTTTTCCCTTCTGTGAAGAGAACTTTTTTGAGACTTTTTTTTTGTTCAGAATAAAGGAACTGTTGAAATGCTTCAAGAAAATCAATATTCATTTAGACATTCTGGTTTCAATGTAAAAACAATTCCACTACAGAAATAATTATTGATTTTTCTCTTAATCACCCACTTGCATTAGAATAGATTACTATGGAAAAGAGAAGCAAATAATATTGTATCACTGGATGTTCCACTTGCATAGCACTGAATAATAAACCTTGTACATCTTAATTCACTCCCTCCAGGCAGCACACTTGTTACCCCATGCTGAGAATGCCTGATTTGCTGGGGACATGTATGTTGTAACCTCAGTAACATGTAATTCTTCTACTATGCACACTTTCTATCATGGTGGCTGGATGATTTTTAGGGGGATTTTAACCCAAAAATATCATTAAGGCCTCTTGAGATCATATACATCTACATTAGAGACACAAACGAATGCATATACGCCTTATAAATGTGCATGACGGTTGCCTACATACTGCTACGTTTACATGCTACCAAGACTTTAGGCCAAGGAGCGCTAAGCTAAGAAACACAAACCCTTATAACACGGTCTTACCAACTTGGGAGTCCCCTGATGCCTTCTCACGGCGGTCTACCACTGGCTTGTTGAGAGCATTTTCCCTGACAAATTCTTCAGCTTCATCTTTGGTATCGAACTTCTTGTAACGAGCTGCCGTATAGCCATTAATCTGAGCTTGGGCATCAGGCCTGAAATGAAATTCAGTTTTAATTTCTTGGTAGATCTTGCCAGATACTAATCCTACATTCATTCTCAGTATCAAAGAAACAGTATGTAAAAAAATCATAATAATCATACTTTTTTTAATGACCTGTCATCCAAATACTTCAATTGATAAACTTACTTCAGTTTTAATTCATCTATGATTTCCTAAACTTATATCCTTACATTATTTCCCAAAAGTGATTTATGTGACTTTACTCCAGAAACTGTTAGGAAAATACTGACACATAAAATTTTGCAAATTATGTCTGTAAATTTTTTTTTTATTGAAGGTCAAAAATAAAATGAAAAAGAATATGTCAGTTTGATGAGTATATCAACAGAAAGGAGAGAGCTAGAAGAAGTTAAACTGTGACGACTATCTTCTATTCTCTACTTTTCTTTGATGACTTGAGAAGAAACCAATAAAAATGTCTCCTGATGATATAATTCAAACATCCTTACATAATAGAAAGATAACTGACAGACAATAATCAATAAAATGAACTGAAGACAAGAAATTAAGTATACTACACATGTTTCCCATTTTCTTTCATGTTCTATCCAACCAAAATAGACTGTGCCTGCCAAGAATGTACCTGAGAAGGTCAAAAGGGAGATGATTCATGCATGTTTTGAGAGTAATCAAGGCAACAATGTCCTGAAGTGTGGTGCAATGTATACAATTAGGTCAATACTTTTAAGATTATAAAGGAATAGGCTATCCAATATATGACATACCATTTTCAAGTGACACTGAAAATAACAATATTTTGACAAACATAATCATTTAGATTTTTGGAAAAAAAATATGCTACTGCCTTCTTGTGCACTAAATATAATGGTATAATGAAGAAGTTCTAATAAGAGAGTTGCTAAAATGTTTTACTCTAATACATAAAGGGGAAGCGAATGATAAGCTGACGTGCATGGTATGTACGTACATGCCATGCCCAATGTGAGTTTACTTTATTAATTGTTTTTACACATAGATGGCTACACTTGTACTAAGTCACCAATGAGCCAGTTACGAGTAATGCCTGTTTACCCTTTTCCTTGAAAATATTTTATTTTATCTTATGTGGCTATTATTAATGTCAATAAAATTATAGTAATTATAATGTCTATAATAAAAATAACACCATCGTTATACATAGCAATAGTAAAAAATTTTTTTTCCTGCAAATTCAAGGAAAAGTGAAATCAAGTAAGGTCACAAGGTCTACTAATTGACTATTTTGTGGCTTAGCACGTGCAGAGCCATCTATGTGTAGAGACACTTCACGAAAAAATAAAAAATGAGCACAGCATTTTCCTGGCAACAATTATTTAATGGGACTGACAGTAAAGTAGTAGTATATAACTGTTAATATGGAAAAATGCTGAGGCAAATATCTGTAATGAATATACAAAGAAGACTGTAATCAAGAAACAAGGAGCTACTGGTTCTTTATAATGATAATATCTGTGGTTGGTTTAAGCATTATTATTATTATATATATATATATTTTTTTATTGGGCAGCATGAAGTAGAAGTGCATACATGCTAGCATATATGCATGCACAGACATCAGAATAGTATCCATTTACTATTCTTTCTTCATAAGAGAGCTGTTTACTAATAAAGTGTCAAAAATTAAAGGTAATGTGGTGATAAGTGGTCAGTCAGATTCCATAGGTGGCACATGCCACCCCCTGGCCACACCCCTGAACTGACCACTTGCACATGGTTACTCATCAAATTCTAATGTAAATACTGGTACATGATAACTTTATTATTATTTCTTATTTACCAATACAAACTTATAAACTTATTGGTCATTATGGTTAGTAGTTAACTCTTCTAGATACTTCTCTCCACAAGACATGAAATTTCTATGATCATACAACCATAATAAGGTTTAAGCAAAGCCTGCCCTTGACTTTTCTCATATTCTTTTATTAGTTATTTTGCATAAAGCCCTCCTTCTACAATTTTCTGTGTGTGTATTTTATTTTACATATTGCGCTATTATATGTTTTGTAATAATCGCCTTCAATGGTTGTCGTAAATATACGATTGGTTTCAGAAAAATTGATTTTGACTAATTTCAAAGGGGAATGTCTGCACTTAGTATTAATGGCAGAACAAATACCGGAGATATAAATGAAATGGAGAAATTAATGGTTGAAGTAAACTAACTTATAACAGATTCACATTTTGCTGCTTAACCCGTATCTGCCAGGCCATGCCTACAGCTGTCATAATAAACCAACTGATCATGCTGGGTACAGCTTCAGACAACGCATTAGAGCGAGTTGAGCGGAAAGTTCTGCAACATGTAGTGGACTCCCTGGGCCATACAGCAGGATGGTTGTCAGAAGTCTCCGCAGTCAGTGATGCCGAGAGATTTCTGCTACCATCATATTCTACTAGTACTAGAGGTTTAATAGTAGATTTTGCTTTAGCAACAAAGATTAAGAGTTATTTATTCAGAATACCGTTGAGCATCCAATCACGACTACACGCTGCACATTTACCATAGCGTGACTTTGGACAACTGTCATGGATTTGCAGGGCCAGATCTTTCCAGGGCAACATATGAATTAAATTTTATTTTTTTTCATCTAACCCTAGCAGAGTCAACCATACATCACATCAGGAGCAATAAAAGGATGGATAAACTAACACTGTTATTAGCCTAGCAACTACTTCTAATTTCACCCACCTACATATTGAAAATTCATAAAAAAAAGACACTCAAAAATTAAAATAACTCAACCAAACGACTCTCTGAGCTGTCAGCTTCAACTTTCACACAAGGCCCGCGCCTGTCATTGCAACTATGGCATAATAATTGGTCGTAAATACATTCGCATTTCCGCCACTGCCATTCCACAGACGGCAATTAGCTCGACTTCTCAGTGCCAAAAGAGCCGTGCCAATGCCGCTGCATTCACCCTCTTACAGTGCCACGTCAACATATGCTGAAAGGCTGAGCCGGAACCCCAGCTTCCGCCTTCAAAATGAACCCCAACCTCCACTGCCATTCTCACCCGCATTAAATACACCCACACACATAAAAAAAACCCTCCAGATATCGCAGTTCTCACCATGAAGTGTACACTCCTGGGCTGTGTCCCCTGGCAACAGCGTAGAACGGCATCTCGGGAAGGTACTAGAGGCGTTGTGCGAGCCGGTGCCGGTGGAGACTCGTGCTAAAACGTGTGTCGGGGACGGAATTTCTCTTTCGTGAATCATGCCACAGGTTGGGCGATGATGTCACCACGCCCAACCCCCGCTGGGACGCGCCTTTGTTTTCGTTCTTCTAGCGCGAAGTCGGATTCGCGTCGTTCCCTTAGGCTTTAGTCTTCGGACTTATCGCGGTCGCCGAGGGATGTTTTATATGGATTTTGAATGTTGTTCATGTAGATATAATATAATATAGCCATTTCAGCGCGATAAGTTATACAATAAGATGTATCTATAACTTGTAAGTCGTATAATATGACATTAATATATCCTAAAAGTTCTCCTGTCAACAGTTCCGTGTTCGAAAGTGTCCGTTGGTACAAGATTAACATAATGACGTCTGCATAAATATGCTTTATGATGAATGTATATATTTGGCATATAAAACCGCCTAATTATATTTCATGAATACTCTGAAAAGCATACGTTAGTGAAAAAAAATCAGATATCGAAAAAGAGAATTGGAAACCCAGACTAACAGCAGTTAATTTTTGTTCTAATTCTTTCTTTTGCAGAAAACGGAAGTCATGTCATCTTTTATTACGTATAACACTGTTCTCCTTAAGAAACAGAGAATTATTCTGGAAATACAAGAACCGCATCTTCTCTTTCCAAATAATGGACAAAACCTATTAGTGTCACGATGAATTCCAACAATGTGTTTAGCTCACGCACGCATTCGGACGTGGGGAAAGTTAAGCCTCAAGGATGATGTCATTTGCATATGGAACGTTAAGATGAATGACGTCATTCTCTCTAATATTTCTTCTTTTCCTGATGGGCAGAGGAAGAGGGGTATTTTGAAATTGGGAAGGATGTACAGTCAAATAACTAGATATGGATGGAAATAACGAGATATTCACATATATTCACGTATGCAAACACACACACACAAGCTCACACACAAATGCACTTACCTGCAAATATTTATACACATGTTCACACACACACACAAACACACACGCACACACATGCATACACACACACACACACACACACACACACACACACACACGCACGCACGTACGCACACAAACACACACATACGCACACACATTCACGTACACAAACACACACATACAACACACACACACACACACACACATGCGCATACGCACGCACGCG
>NC_051386.1:59220429-59227929 GCF_015228065.2 Penaeus monodon | reverse complement strand
CACACACACACACACACACACACACACACACACACACACACACACACACACACACACACACACACAACATATAATAATATATATAGAATATAGAGATATAGTATATAAAATTATAGATATATATATATAAATAATATATATACACACACACACACACACACACACACAGGGATACACACACACACACACACACACACACACATACACACACACCACACACACAACACCACCACACACACACACACAACCACATATAATAAAATTAAATAAATAATAAATATTAAACACAAAATACAACACACCACACACACACACCACACACACACCACCACACACACACACACAACACACACACACGACAAAAAAAAAAACACAACACACAACACAACAAAACAACAACACACCACACACAACACACACATAAGATATATATATAATACAACAAATAATATACAAACTACTATAAAACGAAAAGCAACAATAAAATATAGAATATATATATAGATATTATTAGAGATATAGTATATATAATATATATATATATATGTAATTAAAATAAGTATAAATAAATAGAATATAAATAATAGATATATAATAACAAATAAGAAAAAACAAAATAAACAAACAATAAAACGACAATAACACTACAAATAAGTAAGAGATAAAATAGATATATATATAGATATATAATAGATATATAGTATATATATATATAGTATATAAATAAGTAGATAGAGTATAAAGAAGATATGATATAAATATAGCAATAGATAAAATAATATATATATATATATATATATAAATATAGTAGATATTAGTATATAATAGATAATAAGTAATAGATAAGATATATATATATCAATATAATATAATAATATATAGAATATATATATATATATATATATATATATATTATATATATCTATATCATATATATATATATAATTATACATGATAGAGATATATGATATAGTATATATATATATTATAATATATTATAATAATATATATATATATAGTATATATATAATATATATATTATATATATATTATATATATTCATATATATATATACTATATATATATATAATTATATTATATATATATTATATATATATATTTATATTATATATTATATATATATATATATATATTATATAAAATTATTATATTTATATTATATATGTATATATAATACATACAATATATATATTATATAATATTTAATATATAATATTATATATATCTATTATTATATATATTATATATATATATATAAATAAATTTACTTATATATAAAATTTTATAATATATATATATATATATATATATATATATTATTAATTTTTTTTGATTTTTTTATTATTATTATCTTTAATTTTTTCTTTTTTTTTCTTTTCTTCATTTTTTCTTTTAATTTTTTTTTTAATTTTAAAAACCAAATTATTTTATTTTTATTTTTTTTCAATATAATAAATTAATTTTAAATTATTTATCCTTAAAAATAAAATTTTTTTACCCATTTATTTTTTCATTTTATTTTTAGTACTTTTGGGGGTCGTTACCCTTCAATATTTTTTTTTATCATTATAAATTAAACTATTAGGGTTACTAAAATTAACGTCGATTGTTATCTTTCTTTTTCATTTCTGGCCCAAAACCCATAAACGCAAATTTGCCTCAAGGGATATTTTTAAAACTTTTAAATTTTCCTATGCTTTTATAAAAACCGAGAAATTTAAAATAACAATAACCGGCCTTTTAGTACTATTTAAAGGGTTGTTTAAAAAAATTTTCAAAATCATCGAAAAATTATATTTCAAAAATTCATTCTACCTTTTACCCAAAACAATTCTCGTTTCTGGAGGTAAAAGGAGCCTCTAGGGCGTTTAAATTGTTTTTTTTTTTTAGGGGCTTGATCCCCAACATTACAAATTTTTTTAAATGACGGGGTTTAGAAGTGTTTTTCTTGTTCCACCTCGGGAAAGAGGCTGTGAAGTGAATTCATGTTCATTTTCGAATAATGGTACAGTGAATATAGATACTTACAAACAAACAAAGGAACAAATAAAACAATAAAACATGGGAGAAATGTCAATATGGAAGAAAGAATATTATTTTTATGGGCAAGGATATTATAATTTCCTGTAATATATGGGGGGTTATCTGATTGATAAAAAATTCCCTTCTGGGGTTTTTAAAATGCCGACAGGATGTGCATGCAGAAAAAGTTTTTTTTCTTTCTAAAGGTTTTCATGTCTTTATTTAAAATCTGTTGCTATCCACTACGTTTTATTAAAAGTCACGAGGAAATTCCAGTTCTCATGAAGAAACAACGGGAAAAAATTAGGGGGACAAAGGGGCCAAAAAACAAAAAAAAACAAACCCCAAAAACCCCAAAAACAAAAAATACGATAAGGAATTGCCTAATATCAATAACAATTATAACTGAAAGATTTTAATTTGTTATGTCCTAGTTTTGTTATAAATTTGGTTATACTAAATATTTTTAACCCCGCTTTGGGGGAATATCCCAACCCCAAAAAAAACCCACACACCCTTGCGGGTCAGCCGGGGTATTAAAAAAACGGGAATTTAAAATAAAAAAACCTGAGGTATGTGATTCCCTAACGTCTAATGTGCTAGAAAATGGAATTGTATCATCTAACTCATTACTCTAATAAAACATTTCGATTATACAACATTAATGCAATATAATGTTTCGGCCGGGGCCCCCAAATTTAAAAACTGTAATAAAATGTTTCGTTTTATAAAACTTTTAAAATTGCAATTTTAATGTTTCGGGCCCCCATATCAAAAAGCATACAAGTTTTCCTATAAACCTTTTTCGGTCAAAGGGAAAACCATTAAAGGTTTTAAGCCAAGAAAGGGGGAAAAACCAAAGACTATGCAAATATTTTAAACTATTTTCCGATGCCTTAAAATTTTATAATACTTATATCCCAAAACACTTTCCCCCGGGTTTATAAGAAAAGGTTTGCAGTTATAAAGCGGGGGGGGTATTTGACCCTCAAAACTGTCTTAATGAAAAGAAAAAAATATATAAATAAGGGTTGCCAAATAAACCCAAATTTTCCGACGGGGTGGAAGGAAGATTTGGGATCTGTGTATGAGTATTTAATCTCTATTGGTATCACTGTGGGTATTTATTTTTATTGGATTTTTGTGGATTTTCCTTTTTTCCTTTTTGAAAATTTCTTAGTTCTGATTAAAAAAAGGGATTGACAAAATTTTTTATTTTGAAGTTTATTTTTCATATGACGTAATATATGTCGTATTTGCACTGTATTGGTGAACAGTGAGATGTGTCGATCTCCAGCCTTTGATTTCTGCAATATTGTGTAAAGATGATTTGGACCTTATGATAAATAAAGGCATAGCATTCATTACATCTCCATAGTCATTACTTCATGATAAATAAAGCATAGTGATAATTATACCTTGATACTCTGGACCTCTAGAAAAAAAAATTATAATAAGGGTTTATCTATTGTTTTTTTTATGAAGCGAGAAGGGGAAAGGACTATTTCTGTTTTATTAATGCGAACCTTGGGTGTTCAGTAAGATTGTTTATTTACGATCCCAGAGAGAATTATAATACAAAACACAGAGGTGAATATGTAAAATCAGAGATTCCATATTCAGTCCCTTGATTATAAAAGCGAACCGACAATGTAGCTCAATTAAAAGCCGAAATGCCTACCCCCCCACGTTTTAATAAATTCCGGGAAAGGGAGGGTCCCCCATATGAATGTGCAGTGGGTAATCGGGAAAATTATAAAGACAACGCCTAAATTTCGAAACGCTTCGTTAATAACTCCTCGTTTTTTAAAAATTCGTTCTGCATATCTAAGGGGAGATAATACAGTGAAGGATAATACAATGATAAAATGGATTGATTGTGTTTATGTACTTATAAAAAAGATGATATTTTCCAACACGAGGGTACTAGGGAAGTTTTCAGCTATACCTGCGTTACGTCGGCTGAACTAACAAAAACAGTTTCTCAAAGTGTTCTTGGAAACTCATGCAGGGAAAGCGACAGTAATGCTACCCATGGCATTCACTGGAATATGTATATTTTTTTTGTGTGTGGATTCCGTATTTCGTTGTGTATAACCACGTGCATTGTGTAGATATTTTTTCCCGGGGGGAGAAAAGGCAATAGTTTGAGGATTTCCCCTTTTTGAAATTTACCCCCCCCCAAAACATCGATTTTATTGACTGGCTGAGGCGGTACGTTCCAGATTCCCATATAAATCGATCCTTCAAACAAATTACTGTGATGTACAATGTGTTGCTACATATTTCCTTAATGTGCTGCTTTTTTTTATATCTTGGGCGTGATTCATCTCTTTTAGCAAAAGCTGAACGGGTTTTTTTAAACCAGGCGGTAAATAAGAATTTGAACAAAAATTATTCGCTAATAACATATTCCCCCCAAAATGGTAAAAGTAGCCCTTTTTTTAAATAGGGAATTGGGCCCAAAATTAGTTAATAAAAAGCAATGTATTCTACAAAAAATTCATTTAAACCCCCTTTTTTTTTTTAAAATGATCGTCTCCAGTAGATGCTTTTTATAAATAAAAATAAAATTGCCTGAAAACATTATATGTAATTTCAAGGATGTGATTAGTTTTCTATAGTTGAATATCACGGTAACATATTGATTTATGATTCTTGAAATGATGATTATAGACCAGACAATATAGATTTATAGGTAATAATGATGATACTTGCAACTATAGTGATAACAAGGGGAAACCGGAAAAAAAGGGGGGAAAATTTAGGGGAAAAATATTGAAAAGGGTTTAGGAAATATATTTAACATAAAATATAGATTTTTTAAAACGCTTTTACCACCCCCGCATACTTTTTAAAAAAACATATTTTATTTAAACATAAAAACTTTTGGGTACATACCCACTCAAAAGAAAGAATTCATACATTCCTCAAAAAACCCACAAACATAAAATCCCTAATATATATTTTAATATATTTTAAATAAAATATTATAATATATTTATATATATATAAAATATATATTTATTTTATATATATTTTATAAAAATATAATAAATACAGAATATATATTATATATATATATATATATAATATAATATAAAATAAAATTTTATATGTTATATATATATAAGGCCGCGGGGGGCCGAGGGGTTTTAGGGAAAATTCGGACTAAAACTGTCAGGGAACGGCAATTGATTTCGGGGGGTTCGGGGGTCACCGGCCGGCGCTTTTTTCCCTTGGGGAAAGGGAAAACTTCCCCTCGATTGCCTACCCTAGCCATGGGGGGCCAAGCTGGGCCCAAAAGTCAGGCGGTCCCCAAACCCTTTGGAGAATTTATTACCTAAAAGGTAACACCAGCACTCTCCCCTGGAAAAAGGAAAATTTTGGGGCCCTACCCGTACTCACTCCAAAAATATATATATTTTATATATTTTATATATATAATATATATATTATAAAATATAAAATATATATATATATATATTTTAATTAATATATATAATATATTAAATATAAATATTTTAAAATTATAATATATGGGATTTTATATACACACAACACACACACACCCACACACAACACACCCCACCCACACACACACCCACATATATTATTAAATATATTTTTATTATTATATATATATATATATAGATATATTTTATAATATTTTTCAATATTATATAATTATATATATATATATACTTTTATATTTTATATATTATTATATCTTTTTTATTTAAAACACACATATATTATATATATATTTTTATATATTTTATTATATATATATATAATATATAATATGTATATATATGGGATTATATATATATATATATATATAATTTATAAAATATATTAAAATATAATATATATTTTTGTATAAAATATATTATATATATATATATATATATATTATATATAATATATAAAAAATTTTTAATATATTTTAAATTTTTAAAATAAACACACACACAAAACACACACACAACAATACAAACTATAATATTTTATAAAATATTTTATAATATATATATAAAATAATTTTAATATATATAAAATTAAAAAATATATTTATATATATATAAAATATATTATATATATATATATATATATTAATATTTTTTTTATAATATTATAAAATTTTTTATAAACCCCCACCTATATATATGTATATATAAAAACCCCCCACACACACATATATATATATATAAAATTTTATATATATATATATATATATATATATATATATAATATATATATATATATTATATATGTATATATATATATATAATTAAAATATATATAAAATAAAATATATATATATTTATATTTTATATATTATATATATTAAAATATATATAATATTATATTTTATATTATATATAATATATTGTTTTATTTTTATATGTATATATTATGGATTTATATGTAAATTAAAATAATATATAAAAAATATATTTTATAAAATATATAAATTTTATATATATATATATTTATTATAGATGTATATTTTTTTGTTAAAACACACACACACACACACAACCCCCAAAACAAACACACCCACCACACACAAAACCAACACACAAACATATTAAAATATATATATATATAATATATATTTTATTATATATATATATATTTTTTTTATATTTATAATAAAATACCCTTTATATATATATTTTATAAAATATATTAAAATATATATTTTATATATATATATTTTAAAATAAAATATATATATGATTTCTGAGGGGAAAGCAGAAAGGGATACATACACCACCCCTAAACAAAGGGATACATAGACATACGCAGAAAATACACAAAAAAATACTAGGAAAATAAAAACACATAAAACAAGGGAAAACATAGGAAAATACGGGACACATAAACGAAAACCTACATAAAATACAAAACATACACCCAAAACATACATAAAATACACAAAAAATGCCCAAAGGGCATCACCAAAAAACATAAAAAACCCCTAGCAAAAACTGAAATAAAAAATTTTTATAGACGGGCCCTTTCCCTTTAAAATCCCCCCCCCAAAAGGGAACCCCTAGGCTTTATACGTTTAAAACTATTTCCTTTTTTTTTTTTTTTTTTTTTTTTTTTTTTTTCGTTTACAGAAACTGGGATTCCCGGACGGCGGGGTTTCACAGGTCGTGTGTGGGGTGTGAGAATATGAGGTTTTCTTGGTGAGTCGCTTTAAAAAAACTTCTCATTAAAGGGGGGAATTTGAAAAAACCGCTTACGCACCAACTCACACATTTTCCCCTTGTTTTGTAAACAGACGGAAAAAACACACACAACAACCCCACACACAAAACCCCACAACACACACACACACACACACAAAATTTTAATAGAATAAATATAATAATATATATAATTATAAAAAATATACAAATAAAATATAATATATATTTTATTATTATATATATATTTTTTATG
>NC_051386.1:59200429-59212929 GCF_015228065.2 Penaeus monodon | reverse complement strand
CGTATTGAATTTCCATCGCTAAACAATGTCCTTCGATAGTTACTGGTTCTGCACCCTGAAATTCTGTTGTGAGTCGGCGAACAGTTTTCAATGTAACAGAATGAGTCGATGTGTAAAACTCTAACGTGGGAGTAAATAGATAATTGTTGTTCACAAAGCATACTGTCTGTTTGTCATTTCGCATTGCATTGTGTCTTTACACTCATTGCAGCCGCTTTGTTGTCATCATTTCGTTCCGTTGTTGTAGGTGTTGTAATTGATTTTAAAAAGTCAATAGATATATGAAAAAATATAGACTGATTATTAGAAAAAAGGAGAATTAAAGAGACGACATATTACAATGCGCGAATAACACATTAAAACGAACGATAGAGAGAAACTACAATATGTGATGGAAAGAATGACAAAAATTTATTTCAAGGCCTGAATAACACATAAAAAATACATGTATACGAATAAAACGACCGCATATTGCAAAACGTGTGAATATAACGTAATATAATATATAATATAATATAATATAATGATATAATATAATATAATATATAATATAAATAATATAACGTTGAATATAACGACTGCATATTGCAAGAATTGTGCGAATAACACAAAAAAACATGAATAAGACGACCGCATATTGCAAGAATTATGCGAATAACACACACAAAAAAGCATGAGTAAGAAACACATTGAATAAAAAAGCGTGCGAATAACATATAACAATTTCCTTCTTTATTTCGCAGGCACAACTTTCCTGTGGGTGTTCTGGCCTTCCTTCAACGCCGCGTTAGGGACCGAGAGAGGAGCAGGAAGAGCAATTATCAACACTTACCTCGCTCTTGCCTCAGCTGTGGTCGCGGCCTTTGTCACCTCTGCTTGGAAAAATGAGTAAGGCATAAGTAAACACACACGCACACCCATTACTGACTACACCCTCGCGTCCTGTGGTAATAACAAGAGCTGCGGCGGTGGCATAAAATATGGACTATATATTTCAAAGCGGATAATGAGAAAGTGGTGAATGTGTAACTGAACTGATGTGCATTACCCCATTCCCCTGAACTGATGGCTGGGTGCGTGTTTTGTTTTGTTTTTTTCCGTCCTTTCTCTCCCCTTTTCGTACTTCTGTCTGTGTTCATATTCATTCGTCCGATTCTCAGTTTTTTCCTGTGTTTCTCTTTTTGGCCTTTATTTATTTATTTATTTATTTTTATCCTATCCCTTTCTCTCATCACTCATACCGTTAATTCTCAGTATGTCTCTCTCTCTCTCTCTCTCTCTCTCTCTCTCTCTCTCTCTCTCTGTCTCTCTCTCTCTCTGTTTCTTTCTTCCTCTTTCCCTCCCTCCCCCCCCTGTCTCTCTCTCTCTCTCTCTCTCTCCCCCTCTCTCTCTTTTCCTCTTTCCCTCCCTTCCTTCCCCCTCCCTCCCTCCCTTCCCCCTCCCTCCCTCCCTTCCCCCTCCCTCCCTCCCTTCCCCCTTCCTCCCTCCCTTCCTCCCTCCTTCCTTCCCTCCCTCCCGTCCTCCCTCCTTCCTCCACATTACAATGACCTTTATATCAAGTATCAGGGGGATTACCCTTGATATTACGTAAAAAACGATGAACGAAAAGTATTTGTGAACCTTATGATTTGATACGATATGGAATCATGGTTTAATGCATGTTTAATTATCTTTGACATTACTAAGCTGACGGGTGATTTTCTCTTTGCAATGATGGGAATTTCATCGGAATTGAGAGACGCAAATACATAACAAAAATGGAAAGACCTTAAAGATAAAGTCACCGTTTCAATGTATGATGTAATTAGAATCTTCAATAGATTAATAAGAATAAAAAATTCAATGTTGCTTTTGCAGCCGAAGTCATTTTATTAGAGCACCAGAAAATAAAATGAAGTGTAATGAGGTATAATAAAAGGAGAGATTTCAGAAATGTTCAGCAAAGGAAAGTCAAGAAAAAAATGAATATGCAAATTTACTTATGCATTAATTCAAAGCGATTAAGGATTAACTGATGTAGTGATAATGTGCTTTTCATTTTCCACAGTATCTTATGTTATCGATAACCACTTGTATATATATATATTTTTTTTGCTCAGAACGAGATATTGCTAAGTATTAATATCTGCTATATACTATTGCCTGTTTGTCTGACCCTGTCTCTGTCTCTCTCTCTCTGTTTCTCTCTCTCTCTCTCTCTTTCTCTCTTTCCTGTCTCTGTGTCTGTCAGTCTGTCAGTCTGTCTGTCTGTCTGTCTGTCTCTCTACTTCTCTCTCTCTCTCTCTCTCTCTCTCTCTCTCTCTCTCTCTCTCTCTCTCTCTCTCTCTCTCTCTCTCTCTCTCTCTCTCTCTCTCTCTCTCTCTCTCTCTCTCTCTCTCTCTCTCTCTCTCTCTCTCTCTCTCTTATCTTCGTCACTTAAATTATTCGAAACCAGAAATGTGTTTTCGTAACGTCAGTATAAACACAAAAATAAGTAGATATCGGTTTGGAAAACTTAATATGCATAATATTTCGTATAATATCCTGAACATATTTTAATGTTTTTTTTTTCGTTCGTGCCTGTCGTCCAAATATAGTCAGCTTTGAAATATATAAACATTTCAACTAATAATCGTACTTTTGTTATTATTATCTTTAGTAATATTATCATATAATATTATTAATTAATTATCATTACTTTATATATTTTTTATTATTATTATATTTATATTATAATATAATAATATGTATATTATTATATTATTATTATATTATTATTATTAATATTATTATTATTATTATTATTATTATATATTATTATTATCATTATATTATTATTATTATTATTATTATATTATTATTTTATTTATTATATTATTATTATTTATTATTATTATTATTATTATTATTATTTATTATTATTATTATTATCATTATCATTACTATTATCATTATCATTATCATTACTACGACTACTACAGCTACTCATTTTACTGCCAATATTTTTATTACTATAATAATAATAATAATATTATTATTAATATATAATAATAATAATAATAATAATGATAATAATGATAATAATAATAATAATAATGATAATAATAATAATAACAACAACAACAACAACAACAGCACTAACAACAGTAATAATAATAATAATAATAATAATAATAATAATAATAATAATAATAATAATAATAATAATAATGATAACAATGATAATACTTAGCATCATCGTCATCATCATCATCATTATCATTATAATGATAATTATTATCATTATTACTATCATTATTGTTGTTGTTGTTTTTGTCGTTGTTATTATTAATATATTATTATTATTATTATTATTATTATTATCATTATTGTTGTTGTTATTATTATTATCATTATTATTATTATTATTATTATTATTATTATTATTATTATTATTATTATTATTATCATTATTATTATTACATTACTATTATTATCATTGCTATTGTTATTATCATAATTCATCATCTTTTCTTTTCTTCTTATTTTATTATTATTATTATTATTATTATTATTATTATTATTATTATTATCATTATTATCATTATTGTTATCATTAACAATATTCTCTGTGTGTTGTGTGGTGCAGCGGTATGGATCTCGTCTAGCAATCTTGCTGACCCGCGTTCAAATCCTTTTTTTTTCAAATTTCAAATTTCTTTTTTCTTTCTTTTTTCAATGTTGGGTAGAGGGAATTATGTAATAGTGATTGCTGACCTGCGTTCAAATCCCTCGCCGCCAGCGGATGGTAACCCCGGCCATTCCTTGCTCACAGGGGGTCATTTAGAAGCAAAATGAAACAGACTGTATGTCACACTAAGAATATCCCTTGTAACAAAATGAAATCAAAGTAAATTATAAATTCTTTATAAAAATTAAATAATTAATGTTATTAATATCATCATCATCATCATCATAACCATAATTACCGATTTTAATGTCATTGTCATCATCATCATCACCATCATCATCATATCATTATCATTACTATTATCATTATTACCATAATCATTATCGTTACTTATTTTTCATTTGTCATCCTCTCTGTCTCTTTCTAATGAGAGAATATTATCCACATCATTCAGGTAAAAACACATTTCACTTCGATATTGCTGAATTAATTACAAGGTCCGTTTAATCTCATTTCATGATTAATCGGACATCATGTAAAGAGGATCTAGAAAGTTAATGCAAACCAAAAAAAAAAAAAAAAATCACAAAACAGTAAATGTACGATTGCAACTGGAAGTATCGCTTTAAAATTCATTTGCAAGTCCAGCACCATTGCACGAGGCAATTTACAAAATATATGGTGCTCTTCTCTCCGTTTTCTATGTTGCTCTGGAGGATGACAGGGTTGTTGATATGTATTGTAAGTGATTGGGAATTTCAGCGTGGACTATGGTAAATGGGGATGTCAGTGGTAGTGATAAATCATGTGATAATGATAATAATAAGGATAATTTTTATGATAATAATGATACTGCTACCACTACTAGTCTACTACTACTACTACTACTTATGATAATTATAAAGTGTTATAGAAATAATGATAACAACTACAACAATAATAATAATCATAATAATGATAATAATGATGATATTAGTAGTGATAATAATAATGGTTATATTAATAATGATGATAATAATGATTATAATTTAAATAAGATATAACAATGATGATAATGATTATAATAATAATAATAATAATAATAGCAATGACGATAATAACAGTAATAATACCAATGGAAATAATAATAATAATAATGATATTAATGATAATAATGATACTAACAACAATAATGATAAAAATAAGCAATAACAATCATGATAATGATAATGATTATGAGAAAAATAATTATAAAAACATTGATATGATATTAACAATAATATTAATAATAGCAATAATAGTATTGGTAATGATGGTATTGATAATGATAAAACTGATAACAACACTGATAATGATAACAACAAAATAATAACAATAAAAGCAAACCGCTATTTCTAATATTGATAATGATAATGATAACAATAAGTAGTTGCACTATAGACACTGTAATATCCTTATCTACATCGTCATTGTTATCTCTTTTATCACTGACATTGCTTCTCCCATACTATTTTATTATTATCATCTTTATTCTTCTTTCTCATTTTCGTCCTGTTATCATCATAACTGGTGTTATTATTAGATGCATGATAGCAATTTTCATAACGATATATCATTTTTTATTGTTATTGTTAATGCTATAAACATGTCATTGATAATAACGATAATTATCTTTATTACGAGATATTACTATTATTGTTATTATCATTGGAATATAAAATTATCATTTATATTACGAGATATTATTTTCATAACCTTCACTTTGTCACATTAATTATCTCTTGCTTGACCCATTTCAAATTGTTATTCAATAAAAATGGAAATTGAGAAAAAAAATACGTTTAACAAGAGACGTTTATTCAGATATTGCTAAATGAGAAGCTATATGTATTCTATTATAAATCTGTCATTTTTTTTTAGGATGGCTAAAGAAGCAATAATTGCATCGTTATTATTGTATGTATTGCTATTGTTATCATCGTTAATTCGTTATATTTTAATGTATATTAGGTCAGTAATGCTTCATGTATAATTTATATCGTATATAATTATTTTGTTAATATATTTATAATAATGATAATGATAATGGATAAATAGTAAAATAATAATACGATAATAATAATAATAATAATAATAATAATAATAATAATAGTAAAGATAATAATAATAATAATAAATATTAGCAATAATAATGATAATGATAATATCAACAAAGATAAAAAAGATGATACTAAACAATAAAATCATAATAACGATAACAGTAATAATAATAATTATAATGAAAATAACAGTAGCATTAATGTTATCAATATCTATCTAAGTCACAATCAGATTAATTAAGTATAGATGATATATAGATGAATATTTAATTTTTTTTATGTAAATATTGATTTTTTTTCGTTGAACCTTTATACATACTATATAAAATATTAGTGTTATTTTTGTTGAACCTTATGACAATGGTATGTTCATATACGTTCTGTTTTCAACTGAGTCAAGCTCAATGCTCTGCTATACACATGATGAATATGTTACTCCCACATACCTCATACTTCGTCCACGTGCATTATATTTTAAGCACATACCTCTACTACACATTCATTACTCATGCTTCACCCATTTACCTCATATTCCCTTCGTGTGCCTCATACTTCACTCATAAGCCTCTTACCCACAAAATCCATACCTCAACCTCATACCTCATATTTCATCGAAATCCCTCATACCTCATCCACATCCACCTGACTTCCTCTACAAACCTCATTCTTCCCAAACCTCATTCTCTAACCACATATCTCATACTCCCCCCCCTCTCCCCCAACGCCCAACGCACATCACACTTCACCCACACAACAGCCTTTTGCTTCCATCCACGTCTCTCACACTCTACCTCCAGGAAGAACAAATGGGAGATGGTTCACGTGCAAAATGCCACACTAGCCGGAGGCGTGGCGGTGGGTGCTGTGGCGGACCTCATGCTGCAACCTTGGGGCGCCCTCATACTGGGATTTCTCTCGGGAATGCTGTCGACTCTGGGGTACATGGACCTGCAGGTGTGTGTGTGTGTGTCGTAGCAGCTCATCTTCTTGGTATTAGCTGAGTTGGAGGGGATTATCTTCGTGTACTGTTTGTGTTTAAGGGACTACTTTTTTCCACGGCGTAAACACTCTCACACACACACGTACAAAAACATACAGACACAACAGACACACATTCAAACAAACAACAACAACAAAAAAAAAAACACACACACAGCCACATACACACACACACACACACACAAATACACAAACACAGTCACTCACACACATAACACAACACACACACACACGCACACAATCACACACACACATAAACACACATACAAACAAAGCACACACAGACACAAACAAACTCGCACACACATGCACATAACACAAAAGACAATCCAGCAGTCTCTCTTACACAAGAACGCTCTCAATCCTTTTGCAACCGACCCATTAGCATGCATGATACCTGGGACCCAAAATTCACTTCCATGCTCGTCCATATCTTTACTCGCCACCTTTTCCTTTCTCTCCCCATCGTGTTTTCGTTGATCTGCTCTCCACGTCCTCGATTGGCAGCCTCTGTTAGCCAAGCGCCTCGGTCTGCACGATACCTGTGGGGTCAACAATCTGCACGGGATGCCAGGACTCCTCTCGGGCGTCGTGTCCATTGGCATGGCGCTCTTGGCCTCCGAGACCTCGTACGGGAAAGAGTGAGTGTTTCTTTAAGCTACGTTGCATTTTCGAATATTCTTTTTATCCATTTTTGTCGTACTGGGAAAACGGGGATTGTGGCTGCGTCTGGTTTTCCTTTTTTGTCGGTGTTATTTTATATAAAGGAACAGCTTGGGGATTTGTCCGTGCGTTGTGACGAAGCCAACAATAGTTTTCTCTAACAAGGGTGGAGAGATGTCATGCTGGCATTAGTTCGGGGAAATGTAACGGTACAAAGAAAAATATGCACACACACACACACACACACACACACACACACACACACACACACACACACACACACACACACACACACACACACACACACACACATATATATATATAAAATATTTTATATATAATATATATATATATATATATATATATATATATTATATATATATATATATATATATATAATGTATATATATATATATATATATATTTATATATATATATATATATATATATATAATATATATATATATCATATATATATATATATATATACAGAGAGGGAAAGAGCGAGAGAGCGAGAGAGAGAGAGAGAGAGAGAGAGAGAGAGAGAGAGAGAGAGAGAGAGAGAGAGAGAGGAGAGAGAGAGAGAGAGAGAGAGAGAGAAGAGAGAGAGAGAGATAGAGAGAAATATATACAGAGAGAGAAAGAAAGACAGAGAGAGAGAGAAATAAAGAGAGACAGCGCATAAGAGAGAAATAGATATATGGACAGGGAGATAAAAAGACAGAAACAGACATAGAGAGGAATAAATATATACACAGATAGACATAAAAAGAGTTATAAACCAGGAGACACGAAGACTAAGAGAGATAAAAGCAGAGAAAAAAAAATAGATAAAGAATAAAACAAACTGATAGACAAACAGATATATTGGTAAAAAGATAGAAATAACGAGAAACCGACTCATAAATCAACAGATATATGAGGAGATAAACAAATAAGATCGACAAATATATAGACAGACAGATAAGCATACTAACAAACGAACAGACAGACCGATAGTCAGAGAGGCAAGATATTAAAAACAAGAAAAAACCCTCGTTTCTTGCCATGTTATACTGAATTGAACTGTCGCGCTGTTCATTACTTGCACACGTGTGAACAGCGATGGGTCGTAGAAGGGTTTTTATAAGTTGCTTTATTCGAGATGTAAAGGGAAAATAATCTGAAATTCTTATGTTTTTATGTATATATGTATATATATATTCTATATGTACACACGCATAATATATATATATATATATATATATAGTATATATATATATATATATATATATATATATATATATATATATATATATATACATATATATATATATATATATATATATATATATATATATATATATATATATATATATATATATATAAATACTCACAGCAAGAAATTAAAAGAAATCGTTACGTTTCGAACGCTTCACGAATTCCTCTTCAGACGAATAATAATACGAAGTGGTTTCGGTTTATTTTTCGTCTAAAAAAAACAAAAACACACATACCACACGCACGCACATGTATATATATGTGTGTGTGTATATATACACACAAACACACATATTATATATAAGCACTTTTGTATATATGCCTATCGATGTGTCAGTATAGCCTTCATCACTTTAATCATCATCATATCGTTAGACTACCACAGATAAGGGAAAAGGTAACAGGAAAGTCCCCGTTTTGGTGAAAAAAGACACTGGAACAGATGTCAGCCCTCGGAAATTTGAAACGGCATGTCAACACGAGAGGAGAGTGACACTTGACTTCACATCGTTGGTTATCCTAAACTTGAATGTGTAACTATAAGAACAACATTTCTTTCTGCCTTCTTTCATGGTTACGTTTTGTTTTGTTTAATTGTGAGTATCGATTTTTTATTTTTTTTTACATATCGATTTTTTTTTTTTTTGTATATGTTTCATGTACATAGCATGCGGACTTAAACTTTACAATTCGTTTCCATTAGTGTTTAAGCTGCACTACACAAAGCAATGGATATTCTCGATACATTTCCCCTTGCTCTTACCCTTTTGGTTTTCCCCTTCTCTCCCTCTCTCCATTACTGCGTCGTACCCTTTTCGTAAAAAAAAGGTAAAACTTGTAAATGCTATTTCTGGAAAAATATCCCTATTCCCCCCCCCCCCCCCCCCTCACCCGCGCATTTGTTCAACTTTATGTCGATATCTGTGATGCAAGAAATGAGTGTTGAAAAAAAACTTTATTTTTTGTTTTCCAGTGGTATTGTGTTATTGGATATTATTTTGAATCTGTGTAACATGCATTACTGTGAATCGTATTCATGTTGACAAACGTAGAAAATATATAAATGAGAGTGAATATCTTCACAATACATGAGATGTATTTAACCGGTTTCGATTACATCTTCGTCAGAAATACATTAATTTTCGTTATTAAGTGTCAAAAAATAAATAAATAAATAAAGAAAAAAATCAGCTGTCAGTGATCAAGACAACAAAAATATAACAAGAAAAAACGTTCTACTTAGACGCAAACCCCCTTGCTTTATCCCCCAGGAAATATTGTATAAATACTAGAGGCTCATTCATTACCTTCCTCGGTAGATCTAATCCTTCCAACTTACATTACATTTAATAACATACATCTTCTAGCGGCGATATTGCAAGTTCGCAGAAGTTTCTGTGTTCATAACATTCGCACAATGAAATAAGATATAAAATGAAAATGATGAGCAAGATGATAAATGCGCTATGTGTGGTTCTCTTGTTTTATATTGTTTATTATTTATCCATCTATTTGTTTTTTTACTTATTTATATATCTGTATTGCGAGGACTACGTTCGAATTCGTTAGAGTGTTCTTTCGATACATCCCTGATAATATATAGTTCTTTTCAAAGCATGACAGAGAACACCATGGATAAGTCAGACTAGATAACAATTATACTATTTTACTAATGACTTACAAGTTCACCTTGAGCGACACTGTTTTGTGTATATATTAGTTACACAAGCTTGGAGAGAACGATTTCATATTTTAGTAATCAGATTGCTTAACGGATACGAATCCACGAAAAGGGGAATTGCTTTAAGCGTGAAAGAGACCTTGGTTGTCATAAGTATTATATTATATTTTTTGACATTGCTTAGTAACTGGTTATTATGAGGTATGGATTTCGAAAAGGTTTTAGAAATTAGTTTACGTTTATATTAAAGCCTCCTGCTGATGGACAGCAATAGGGGAATATCATTAATAATTTATATCATAAGTATATATATATATATATTATAATGTATATATAATTATATAGTATATATTATAATTTATGATAATTATATTACGTATACATATATATTAATATCTTGAGATATCAATAGATATACTACACACCACACCACACACACACACACACACACACACACACACACACACACACACACACACACACACACACACACACACCACACACACACACATTATAATATATATATATTTTATATATATATATATATATATATATATATATATATATATATATATATTTGTATATATATGTATATATATGTATATATACATATATATTTCAGACAATTTTGCAAGCACACATCTCCCTCCAAGAAATATTGTTTAATCCTAACAGTCTTGATCTTAACCTAATTGAAACCCTGTTAATCTATATGTATATATTATCTGTTATATCTCAAACATACCAAATATACTCTTATCATTATGTCACACTTCACTCACACACTTTCTACCACGCCCACCCGAGAATGAAGCGACGTAACCTACCCCTGTGTTTTCCCGCAGCCTGTATGTTCAGTACCCGATGATGGCACCAGCGGGGAACACCAGTGCCCTGCTGGAGCTCCTGGAGGAGGTGCCCGACGCCTCCGCAGGCTCTGCCAGGACCAGCCCCCAGCAGGCCTTGTGCCAGGGGCTCGCGCTCCTGCTGTCAACGCTCATCGCTGGGGTGTCTGGCGCTGGCACAGGTGGGTGTGGCTTGTCTGGAGCTTGGCATGCGTATATCCCTTCCCGGCATATACTCATAAATACACATACATGCACGCACGCAACAAATACGCACGCTTACACACATACACTTACACACGCGCGCACGTACACAAAAAAAAAAAAAAAAAATACGCGCACTTACACACACACACACACACACACACACACACACAAACACACACACACACACACACACACACACAAGGTCCTTCCTACCTACTTAATTACCTACCTACCTATCTATGCCTATCTGTTTTTCATCTACTCTAAATCTATTTTTATTTATTTATTGTGTGTAGGTGTTTACGAGTACGCGTGTAGATCCACACACATATATATGTATATCTATATATAAAATATGTACGTCTATATATGCACACATACGCACATACTCATTGGCATGCATAGATGCCTAAATGTGCTTATACTTATCAACTAACATAATTTATAGCTTTTCACGTGATGAATTTCTAAACATGTAGACATTATTGAGCTTGTGTTTGGACTCAAATGAAATATTTGCATAGCATTAGTATCAATCATTTAGTAGCAATTATCTGTTGGGTAAACAAAAAAAAAAAAAAACGTTATATTACAGCGGTGTTATTTTAGTTCTAATTTAAAAAAAATAGGTAATTAAATGCCAAACCAGCACCCTCCTCCACCATTAAGGCTTCCTGAAGCTTCCTCCTCCATTATTAAGGGTTACTGAAACAGCTTCCTCTACCATCAAGGGTCACTGAAGCATCCTCCTCTACCATGGAAAATCACTGAAACGCTCCCTCTACCACTAAGGGTCACTGAAGCCCCTCCTCTACCATTAAAGGTAACTGAAGAAGTCTCCTCTACCATTAAAATGAAGCACCCTGATCTACCATTAAAAGTCAATGAAGCACCCTGCTCCACCATTAAGGTTACTGGAAGCACCCTCTACAATAACAGTTATCTCAGGCCCCTCCTCTAGCATTAAGGATACTGACTCACCTAGCGGAAGCACCTTCAAGCTCTGCAAGAACCCTTCTAACATACGGTTCTCGAAGACCCTTCTGGTTCCGTACCTAGGATGTGCACCGCGGAGCAACCTGCGAACCCCCGAGGCAAGAACAGCTCTTCGCCGACGA
>NC_051386.1:59180429-59187929 GCF_015228065.2 Penaeus monodon | reverse complement strand
TACAATGGATATTCTTGGTGTGACATACTGTCTGTCTGATTTTTGCTCACGTGTGTGAGCTGCTGCTGACTCGGCCGAACCGAGTCCTTGCCCGCCGTGGTGCCCAGCCACAGCAGTAACCTCCGGGCGACAGTTGCAACTTCTCGCACCTGGGCGGGGCGCGAACCGCCGACCCCTCGGATGAAGGCGAACGTTACCACTGTACTAGCCCGGAGGCTAGAGAAGAGAAAAGAGAGAGAGAGATAGATAAAGATGATAGTAGATAGATAGATAGATAGATAGATAGATAGATAGATAGATAGATAGATAGATAGAGAGAGAGAGAGAGAGAGAGAGAGAGAGAAAGATGACAACAAATATAATTTGATGACAACGATGAGTGTTTCCCACAGTTACACCTGTCAAGTGTCACAAAATATAAACCTAACACGACCTTTCGCAATCACTAAGAAGTGAGAAAACAATATATACCGTTCTGAATACATTTAGTTTATATACATTCGTGTAAGAGAAACATGTCATTTCATCGAAGGCAGTGCAAAAATACACTTTCCTGACGACAATATGTATTTCCCAACGCATAGCTTAAAGCAACAATACATCTAACTTTGGACAAACTAGTGAATTGCCATAGGACTGACAGTATAGATGTAACTTTCTGAATGATATCAATCTCACAAATAGCACGTAGAGCAATTGACAGTATTTGTACTTTGACTTTTAAATGTGTTGACAAAAACGCAATGTGTCACTTAGTTGCCAGTCGTCAGTAATAGCTATATCAATGAGTGACTTTTAGATATTTCAGTATATTTATGACACGAGTGTTATATATATATATATATATATATATATATATATATATATATATATATATATATATATATATATATATATGTAAAATTTCTTTTTTCTTTCTTTTTTCACTGTTGGGTAGAGGGAATTATGTAATAGTGATTGCTGACCTGCGTTCAAATCCCTCGCCGCCAGTGGATGGTAACCCCGGCCATTCCTTGCACACAGGGGATAATTCAGAAGCAAAATGAAACAGACAGCATTTCACACCAAGGATATCCACTGTAACAAATAGAATAAAACCAAATGCTTATCTAATCGAACCATTGGCAGTTTAATTGTTTCGTTATTAAATCTAGAACTTCATAGTTTCCGTTTAAAACTTCCACAGCTAATTTCGTTACCTCGTTTATTTCAGAGCAATATCGGAAATTGATGATGTTATTATTATCATTATTAATACCTTCATCATTATTACCATCTAGAGGTTATGATCTGAAATAAGGAGATGATTATTGATTTTTTACTAATATGTGTACCTATATATTGATGATATTAATTCATAAAGATTTAGACTTTAGTATGATCTGTTTTACGCTTCTATGAATACATGTGCAGATTACATACGGTCAGTAATTATGATAGAGGAACAAAATTAAAAAAAATTTAGTTGCAATAATTGGAAATCTCTTTGTATATGCCAATTAGGAGGGATGGTATTGAACTTAAGGGATTATCGTAGCTTTTCAAATTTATATATATATATATATATATATATATATATATATATATATATACAGAATGCATGTACTTTGCTTTATATGACGATCGTTAACTAAACCCTGATATATATTAGGAAAGGTTTTATAAATATGTTGATTTTCCGTTTTCTTTTTTCTTTGCAAGGTGAAGGGGTAACTACAGTATTTGCAATTTATGAGCCGGTCACCTCGAGAAGTCATTGGAAATCATTTCTCGGTAGATATTAGTCCGTTTCCCTCTTAAATACGGGGTATTTAAGATATTGCGTGTCTCTATTTTATCATCTCCCGCAGTTCATTATGATATGATTACCTGGAAGAGTTTCTGCAGATTGTAGAGGAAATATTTAAGAAACTTCCGGATTTCTGAGAATTCGAAGAGGATCGTCGTTAAAATTTGTGCACGTTGTTTTATTTTTCTTTCTCGTTGTCCCAGGCGGCAAAGTGGAAAGATTTATTTGTGTTTTTTTTATAGATTTTATTTATTTATAGAAGCGTTAAGCAGGTCATCATACTTATTTCTAATATTATGAATCTTATCGTCAATAGAATTATGATTATTATCATTTTATTATTTTTTTTTGGCTTATGAAAGAAATATAGATAAGGTTATTAATATATTATTATTTTTTGGTTGGGAAAGAAATGTATATAAGATTATTATCATATTATGTTGACGTATGAAAGAAAAAGTTATAAAGATGTTCTTGAATTTCCAAAAGGAATGATCTTGATTGCAATTTACCCGAAATCTAGAAAACATCAACAAACCACATCCACTATCTATATCCATCTCCTTAAAAAAAAAAAGACGGTCAGACTCAAAATAAATCCACTGCCATAAGCCTTTCCTTTTCACTCTAAAATTAACCCCAACAAGAATTATACAAAATTACCCACCCCTCCCCCACCCCAATTATATTTCAGTCATTCTTGAAAAAAAAAAAAAAAAAAAAACAATTTCCCAGCATCCAATACGGGCGAGGTAGGCACGAGCATCACTACAGATTATTTTCCGGAAGAGGGTGTGTTGAGGGGGGTGGGGGTGATGGGGGGGTGAGGTGTGTGTGGGGGGGGGAGTGGGAGAGTAAAGTGAATGTAGGGGGGGGAGTGGAGGGGTGGAGATATATGTGGGGTGGAGGGGGGGGGGTGAGAGAGAGAGAGAGAGGGGGGGGAGGAAGAGCAGGAAGCAACAGCTGTTTGGCTTCGAATATAATTCATGTGTAGCTAATATACCGGGGAAGGATGGGGGGTGGGGGTGGGGGGGTATACCATATAAACCCCGTCTCCTTCTGGAAAATGTTAGACTCGGGGTATATACTCGGAGAGGTTCTTCTGCAGGAAATTTAGGATCGGATATCTTGTAAGAGGGGGGGGGAGGAGGCAGATTCTTGGAGGTTCAAGTGAATCTTTAGGGTGTGGGGTAGGGAAGGGAATATATCTATCTATCTATCTATATTACACACATACACACACACACACACACACACACATATATATATATATATATATATATATATATATATATATATATATATATATATATATATCACACGTATATACAGATACATACACACGCAAACATATATATTCGCACACAGTATAACCAACATCAATATATTCATATCTATTTACGCATCACTTCCTGTACTTCAAACATGAAATCTGTTGTGCAAATGACCTGGTATTTGCGTTATTTGCCTCGGTACTTTTCAATAATATCCTTCTAGGGAAAAATCCTCAAAGTTCTTTATCTGTGACGAGAAATATCCGATTATCAAATTACGCTTTAGTTCACACTATTTCAGTGTCACGTGATATTTTGTATGTCCGTAAGATTTATCATTATTATTATCATTATTGTTATTATTTTTATTTTTATGTATGCATGTAGAGGGAATATCCATTTATCTTTCTTTTTCTTCCATTTTTTTCTGTTTGTTTGTCTTTTGTTTGTCTGCTCGTCCCTCTGTTTCTGTGATTTATCTTTCTTTCTCTCTCTCTCTCTCCTCTCGTATGTCTCTTTCTCCTTTCTTCTCCACTCTTGCTCTCTTTCTCTCTGTCTTTCTTTTTTTTCTCTCTCTCTTCCTCTCTTCTCCATTAAGTACTAAAAATAAAAAAAAGAAAGAATAAACAGGCATAACAATAAATAAAAAAACAGCAATTTACAAGGATTCTTTTCATATTCAACGTAAAATCTGTCTGAAATTGAATATTACATTTAAAAACGATATTTCAATGATTTCTATCATTCGCTTTGATTCTAAAGCTGATTTCCGAACTTTCAGAGATTGATGTTCTATTTTGACCTCTATTTCATTTTTTATCTGTTTTTAGTATTTAATGGAGAAGAGAGAGAGAGAGAGAGAGAGAGAGAGAGAGAGAGAGAGAGAGAGAGAGAGAGAGAGAGAGAGAGAGAAAGATAGAGAGAGAGAGTGGAGAAGAAAGGAGAAAGAGAAATATACGAGAGGAGGGGGAAAGAGAGAAAGAAAGATAAATCACAGAAACAGAGGGACGAGCAGACAAGCAACCAGACAAACAGAAAAAGATACGGGGAGGTAATACTTCGTTTCAACGTAACGCAGCGCAAAAGATAACTAACACAACATACGCAAACATAGACAGACACACACACACACACGCACACACACACGCACACGCACACACACACACACACACACACACACACACACACACACACACACACACACACACACACACACACACACACACACACACACACACACACACACACGCACACACACACACAGAAATCGAGATAGAAAAACGCAGGTTACAGTAAATATAAAAAAAAGAAAAGAAAAGAAAGACTGGAGGCAGATATTCTCGGAATTCTGTTGCAAAAAGATTGAGACAAAACAAAAGATAACAAAAAGCTTAAAATCTGCAACGACATTTATTTGCAAGTGTCATCATTTTGAGCATAAATTGAACACCCAGATTTTTTTTTTTTAATTTCTCACTTTTTGTTTCTTCAAAACGTGGATTCCTATAAACATTTTGTAAATTAAATATACTTTTTTTTTTTTACAGAACGCAATTTCAATCGTGGTATTTGATCACTTTTGTCAGGATTTTCACGTTCATTCAGACATTTTTTTTTTCTCTGTAGATGATTTCGCACTTTATCTTAGTTACTTATCCATCTATTAACTTATCTACTTTTCGGACAAGATACCTGAAGGCCGGGACTTGTATGTATGGTCTTATAAAACCTTATGTTTCTGTGGTTCCCTGTTCCATAACATTTTATTAAATACACTTCAGTCTCAAGACTTATTATGTTAGCTTAATAAATGGTTAAATGTTCTCATTAATTATAGTGTAACTTTAAATAATTAATCAGTGAATTCAGAGTGACTATATTAATACTATTAATTAGTGCAATTCAAACCTTGAGTTAAATCTTTGTAAAAAAAATCAGTATATTTATTAACTGAATATAACCAGTGCAATATAATAAAAGTGCAATACCAAAGTTTACGTGAAACAAAAAAATAAATAAGACATTATTTGGGATCAACTTAAATACACTAGATAGTTATGACTTTTATATAATTATCAATCATAAAACTTGATGAAAACCAAATCAACAAAATGCAAAACTACGCCATATTTTCATGAATCAAACGCTATAAAACGAAATTACAATCATTAAAAAAGTAATGAATTACTCAGTATCTTAAAAGTTAATCATGAATTAGATAATACACGAAATAATTATGATCACCAGACAAGCAAATAGTTAGATTATTATAAACATGCTCTGTGAATTTAAATACTACACTAAGAAAAAAAACATAACAAAAACAAATGGTTTATTATAACACAAATTACGTTTCTATGTGAATATATGAATCAAACATCAAGCAAGTAAAATTAATAATTATGACAAAAGCAAATACTTGATAGACAAAAAATCAATCTTACGCTTCTTCGGAAAATGACAGGATTCGTCACTGTCATCAACGCACTTCCGCTGAGCTATCAATCTTGGAAAGCACTTAATTATTTAATTACGCTTATAATCTAACCTATCTATTTTCATTAACTGTTAATAAAGAAATTATATCGAACACTATATTGCTATTTGTCCTTGATAGCTAGTATATTTAACCTTGATAGCTAGTATAGCTAATATTGCCAAAACATCAGTAAAACTTTGATAATAATTTTTTTTTTCATTGCCTCTTCACAAAAATCTTCATTTTCTTCCGAATCCCATGTTCCAGAATATCACTCCCATGTTACTTTCTTCCATTTCTAATTCCTGTCCACAATGTTCCATCACGATATTGCACTAAAATACTTCAAACAAGGCTTATCGAGATGAAACATGGCTCCTGGCACTCCGAAACCTAACCCATTTTTTCCAACACTAAGCGTCCTTTTATTTTCAATATGGAGCTCATCACCACCTTGCTGGTTATCACTTAATTATTTCTTATAGCTTAAGACGCCCGCATCAGGACTTTTCTATATCCCAGCACATATTTAACACCGTATTTATCACTTCTAACTTTTTCTACCTGTCACCCGAGTTCATTTCTTGTTCCGAAGCTAATTCACTATAAGCTTCATTGCGATCGATTAGAACTGCTTGTTGTTTCGCACTCGTGATTTCCCTTATTGCTTCTGTTGGTCCATCACGCTATGATCTCGCCGCTTTGAATCAAAGGGCGCTTCTGTTTTTTTTTTTTTTCATCTATGTCTTGTCCTCTTGACCACTTTTTTTTTTGTGTGTGATATCTGCTCGAGTCCTCGCAATATTATTCCATTTTTTTTGCGTCTCGTCCTAACTTGTTTTGTTTCAACTCGTTCGTATGGCATCTGCTTCGCCCTTGTGTTGTTCACGTGATGATACCTCCGTGTGTCTACTAGTGTTTTATTTTTGTTTATTTATTTTTCTTTCTTTCTTTGCATGTGTTTGTGTGTTTAAGTTTGTTTATTTGTTTGTCTGTGTGGTGTGTGTGTGTGTGCGTGCGTGCGTGTGTGTGTGCGCGCGAGTGCATGAGCGTGTTTGTTTGTTTGAATGTGTGTACGTGTGTGTACGTGTGTATATATGTGTAAACGTTTCATTAACATTTCTTCATTATTAAGTCACGTTTCCTGTATCATATCCTGATATGATTGATATAATATTAATAAACAAACTGTAAAAAGTATTTCCAAAGTGCGATACTTAACAAACAAACAAACAAAAGGATAAAAACAAATAAAAAGCAAATCAGGAAAAAAACTCTTGTATTTGCTTAAGAAATGGTAACACCTTACAAACTATTGTAGAAATACGGTAAACTACCTGTAAACCACCTCCAAATATAATTGAAATTACGAAACCCTAAGATCTGTTTTTATTATTATTATTATTATTATTATTATTATTATTATTATTATTATTATTATTATTATTGTTATTATTATCATTGTTATTTTGCATTCATTTATTTTTTCCAGACCATAACGTACACCAATTTCTTTTTTTTTTTTAATCTGCAGACAAAACAATTCTCAATCCTCTTCCCTGATTCTTTTAGGCCGTTTACATGAACAATCCGATCTCCCTTTGGATCGAGTTTGACCGAAATTCATTCGAGGAACATGCCTGGGTTGACGTTAGCGTTTTTGTGATTAAATCTTCAGAGCGTTGAGCTAGCCACAGCGGAGAATGGCAAAAGGGAAATGTTATTTTCGGAGGAGGAGGAGGAGGAGGAGGAGGAAAGTGGCAATGTCGTGAGGAAGAAGAGGAAGAGGAGGAGAAAGGAGACGAAGGATAGGGAACCGGACACGGCAGTGACGTTAGCGCTTTTG
Organism: Penaeus monodon; assembly: GCF_015228065.2. NCBI lineage: Eukaryota > Metazoa > Arthropoda > Malacostraca > Decapoda > Penaeidae > Penaeus > Penaeus monodon. The sequence continues at coordinate 59,180,541 of NC_051386.1, read as the reverse complement.
TGCTAAATTCTACAGAGCGTTGAATGAGCCGAAGCGAACATTAAGGAAAATAGGGAATAGTTACTTGGTTCATTAGACTGTCTTTTTCGTCGCCGTCGGGGAGACAGATCAG